>NC_056744.1:796405537-796550537 GCF_019279795.1 Protopterus annectens
GGCATACATCTCCCCTCAACAGCCTATACGAGATAGAATATAGAACTAAAGCCTTGAGGTGAACTAAATAGAACATGCTACTTATGCCCTGTGTTCTTTTAGTGAGGAAACTCTGTGGGATGTTCAAATTGGATATACCTGCTTAGGTACATACCAAAGGGGGCACTGCACTCAATGATATGCCAAATACAGCTGGACCTAGATGCTATACCTTTGTGTTAATAAGTTGCACAACATAGAATTTCCTCATTACTGTAGACACAGGATGGTCAAAAGCTAAAATTACTATATGTGCCCCCCCCCCCCCCCAACTACTATGCCAGCTCTTAGGGGCAGGTTGTAAATATGAGTTACCAGGAGCGGAGGACTACAAAGGATAGTATGCATTTCTCAGCATTTAGTTTTAGTCCGTGGCTCTGACACCAGCTAGGTCAGCCCTTCCTAGACAACATTTGTGTTTGCAATTCAATCAGCCAGAGGCCATTGGCAATTGGCAGTGACTTCAGAGAAGTAAATATCAAAAAAAAAAAAAAAAAAAAAAAAAAAAAAAAAAAAGCGGTCACAGGACTGATGCAAGGGACTCTGCTTGTGACCAAGCACTTTGTAGAGGTGGACTCCCAGTTCCAACTTTGTGGGATCTTTCTGTGAGTCAGCTGGCTAAATCACCAGGCAACACAAGGGTCTGTACCAAAAAGTCTGTCAACAATGCCCGAATGGGTATTGTCAAGTACCTTGGCCTGACCACGGTAGGCAATATGAACCATTTTACTCCAACCTGGTGGGCTTCTTTTGAAAAGGTCACCAAAGCGATGGGTTAGAGTAGACATGACCCACCCTTGATAAAACCAAACTGGGTTGGGTCCAGTGTCTGGAGGTTTCCTATATAATTATTAAATCATTTCCAGGATAATTCTTTTCCATGGCTTTACATACAAGACTAGAGAGACTTCTCTGTAGATTGCCCACCTTTGTGCACAGGGATGACCATTGCTGTTCATTCATGAAGCACACAACCTGTTTGTAGGCTACAGTTAAAATGGCAATTCCAGGGACCAGATTAGTCATGTTTCATGCTATTTAGAAGGCATGCTGGGATATTGTCTGGGCTCACTGATGCAGTGTTCTTGGACTTGGAGAGCATTAAGGACCAGTTCTCTCATGACTGTATTAAGAATAAGTGGGTTGCCAGTACTAACAAAAGTATGCAAGAGGTGTAAATACATGAATGATTGAGGCAAAACTCTCAAACAACCAAAACCAATTGTATATAGAGGATGTCAGTGACACTTGCTCCTTGAATAATGTGCACAGGGTAAAGACCCTATACACAAAAAACTACTTTTGCTGAGGAACCAAGACCTCTTGCACAGCACAATCTAAAAAGGGTGCACAGCACAATCTAAAAAGGGTCCTCAGCCATCACCCACAGCTATACATAGTAACACTATCCAATGCCTCTATTGCTAAGCCCTAAAGGCAAACCAGTGCACAATTTACTGGTCATTGGTGAGATTCTATACTGAGGCACCCTGGTGTCCCCCTCACCAGACTAAGGAGATAGTGTCACTTTCAGCTGCCTTTCCGGGGCTAGAATCCCAGAAGTCAAACAGGCACTGAAGTCATTGAACCACAAGTACCAGTATAACTGTCATAGTCATGGCAGGTGTTAATTACCAGAGACGCACCTTCCTTTACTATGTGAAGAGAGACATGATCACATTGACTGTGCATCTCAAGCAGGTATGAGACTAGCAGTGTGCAACATACTACCTTCTCCAAGGAGGATTCCATATTACCAACAGAAAGTGATTGGCTTAGCTTTCCAGTGTCAGTCCAAGGTAGAATACTTGATGGCCCGAGCAGACACGGCTGACAGACCACACCACTTTACCAGGGACAGTCCACACTTATCCCCTCTAAGCTTTCATACACTGGCAAAGACCTTTCCCACCCCACCCTCCATAGGAAGTTACTAGGCTACTGTCCCAGTGGCCCTTGCAAGCCTAGCCAAGAATCTAGCCCATGCCCTGACAAGTCAGCACCAGATGTCCATGTCCAGCAGGGACACAGGTGGAATCCCAGGTGTGCATTTTCTGTTCCTCATCCAGTTTTTCAGGTTGCGCTTAAAAAAAAAAAAAAAAAAAGTGTTAATGAAGAACTTTGCTTGATGTGGAATAGAAGTCTATTCAACAGAAAAAGGGCAGTCTCTGGGATAAAAGTCTGTCCCACCAACAAGTCCTATTGAGGTCACAGACCAGGTGGAGGTTGCTCGTACAGGTTGCTAGAGTGGAGCTCAACTTGCAGATATGCAGCAGTCCTATCAAGGCGGGATTGCAGAGATCACCTCTGAAGAGTCTGTAGGAGACTGAATAGAGGGACAGGGCTTTTAACTATCTGTGTACGGTGGATGTTTTGAGGCCCTGACTCTCTGGGGGAGGAACCTCTGGTCTCTCCAGCCTCTGCATATGCTTTTGAGAGGTACATGCCGAAAGGGGCAATGTACTCAATAATGGGTCTTATAAGTGAATACAAGGATGTTATGACCACCTTGTCCCTGGATGAGATGCCCTTACTAATGAAGTGGGCCATGTAGAAAGCTTTCCATACAACACAGGCAATACAGTGGTCAAAAGTCAGTTTGCTATCAACCTGGGTGCCCAAGTCCCTCATGACCGATTGTGTCTTTAGGACTTTATGTGGACGTCACTCCACAAAGGGCATTATGATGCCTTTTTTGGCATTCAGTCTGAAGCCATGTTTCTGGCAGTCATGTTTGGGTGAGACCCTCTTGGAGGATGTCGACATCACTAGGAGAACGGATGACAGTGCCCAGCTTGCAGTCATCTGCAAACTTGGCCAGCCACAGCCCACTGGTTTTGGCTTGCACCTCAGAAAAAATATATCCCAAAACAAAGGCCCCAAGACTGATCCCTGGGGTACACCACTCATTACGGGTCGACTGCTTGAGGTGGCTTCCCCTATTTTGACTAGGTGGATTCTCAGTGAGCCAGTTTGCTACCCATCTGGCAACATACAGATTGATGCCTAGTTGAGTGCATTATACCAGAGTGGGGAATAGTATCGAAGGCTTTAGCCAGGTCAAGGTAGGTGGTGTGCACAGTCTTCCCCTCCTCCATGGCTTTGGAGACTTGTCTCTAAGACATCAACCAAATTTAGCAGACAGGACCTCCGTTTGACAAAACCAAACTGTGTGGGATCAAGTGTTTGGAGGTTGCCAATGCCCTTGTTAAGGAGGTACATGATAATCCACTCCATGGCCTTGCAGATCAGGCTAGTTAGGCTCCTGGGATCGGTGGATGCTCCACCTTTGTGCAAGGGTGGACAGTGGCTGTCCACTCAGCTGGGATGAAGCAAGTACTCTGGCATTGGATGAATATGGTGCTGCAAGTTCCTGTCGAGTTAATGCAGGATGCAGCCTAGGATGTTATGCGGTCCCATGGAGGCTGTAATGTTTTGCCTTTGAGAGGTTAGTGATTACTTGCTTCCTAGAGATGGGGGGGGGGGGGGCAGGTGAAGTTTTCACTGAACCTGCCTACCAGCAGGTTGGCTACATCTATGATTTGTGTAGGTGGTGTCCTTGACCATTTCTGAGCAGATCTGGTTGCTTCCTTTGAATTTATGGACATATACGAAGAAAGCTTAGATTGCCTTTAGTAGATGTGGCCAGTTTGGACTCGAGTTTGCTTTGGAGGATTTTACTAGTGCTCTTATTTGGTTGTGCAGATGAAGGAGAGATTGCTTCCAATTAGGACCCTGCTCCTCCTTGATCCTGGACAGCAGTTTTTTCCTTTTATTATAGTGTTTATTTATTACAGATGTCAACCAAATCAGGTTTACCTTTCCTTGTGGAGGATGATTTTGTCCTGTCAGGTATTCCCAATTCCAGGCGGCTATACAAGTGCTCATATAGTATAGTGCCTTTTTAGGCAATAAGCTGATAAACCTCCCGGCTTAATTGAACCCATGAAGGAATATCTGGAGGTTGTACTGCTCAATGCTAGAAGTCTTAAACACCACTCCGTGAAAGCCTTCCTCTCCCTGGAGAGTGTAGAGATCTGTGTAGCAACTGATATAGGATTTAAAAGTTATGGAGAGTACCCTGGCAGTGCAAGGTTATAATACCTTTCACAAGTTTAGACCAGACACTGCAGAGAAGAAAACTAAGGTGGAAGAATCTCAGTCTACCTTAAAAAACAGACTTATCCAGACTAGTCACTGGAACTTTATATCCTACACCACTTCTCATGCACAACCCTCATGCACAACCCCTGCAATTTCTAAACTTCATTAATACCAGCCAACATCCTGGAACAGTTGGTCCATTCTCCTACCAGGGGTACAAGCATCCTTCACCTTGTACTCAAGAGTGAAGTTCAACCAATGTAATGCCCTCACACATCAGATCTGACCATACAGCAGTACTGCTTGAAATAAGAATTAAATCCAGGGACCCAGGAAAACAAAAAGCCTTTAGGAACTATTCCAAAGCCAACGGTTTCTACCAAAGCATCTTGGCTAAATTTCAAGCACCCCCAGACCCAGTAAACACCATAGCATATGTTGAGGGATTTACAAAATCCCTGTACAACCATACTGACTGCTATATACAGCAGGCTGTACCCACTCAGATTAAGAACAAGACAAGCCACCCTGGTGGAATTTCAAACTATACAACAAAAAAAAAAAAAAAAAAATCTTGGCCAGGTCTAGAAGGAACAAAGCTCAACATACAAAAAAACTCCAAATAAATCTAAACAGGCAGCCAAGAATGTTAATTAAAACTACAAAGGTTAAATTTGAAGGGGAAAAAAAAAAAAAAAAAAAACTTCAGGCAAGGACAACCACAAAGCTTTCTACAGCTACATCTTTAACCTCAAGAGAAATGCACAACAATGCACAGAACTTGCTGTGAATGGCATCACCCACCCACAATGAATAAGAGCCATTACCAACTTTTTGGCAGACATTCAGCTCAAATTTCTTAGTCATTCCTCCTCAAACTAGTCCAAAGGAAATACCGCATACCACAACTGTTCCTCCTTCAAACCAATAGGGTATCATTGAAAAACTCATCAGCTTAAATATTAACCCATACATCACAAGATGGGTTGCAAACTGGCTGAGTGACAGAACCCACATGGTCAGAGTTGCTGGCGCCATGTCAGACTCAAAGCCTGTCACAAGTGGTGTCCCACAGGGCTCAGTCCTGGGCCCACTCTTGTTTGGCATCTACTTCTCCGAAGTACAAGCAAACACAGGAGGGTTATGGCTGACAAAGTTTGCAGACGACTGCAAACTGGGCGCCATAGTAGAAAACACATCTGACACAGATATCCTTCAGAAGGGTCTCACAGAAACGGATAACTGGTGCCAGAGCCATGGCCTAAAGTTAAATGCCAAAAAATGCATAGTCATACCCTTCGGGAAAAACAAGGTTACCCCTAGCTACCAAATAGGTGGCAATCCACTGAGCGCAGAAGTTATCAGGGACCTGGGGACCCAGGTTGATAGTAGTCTGTCATTCGACACCCATGTAGCTAAAGTAGTTAGGAAGACCTTCTACATTGCCCACCTTATCATGAAGGGATTCTCATCTAGATCAAGGGAGGTCATTGTCTCCCTCTACTCATCACTCATCAGACCAATGATTGAGTACAATGCCCCATTCGGAATGTATCTGACCCAACACTTGCAGCAGCTAGAGAGGCCACAAAAGTTCCTCACCAAAAGGATAAAGGGTCTCAAAAATCTGTCCTATGCTGCCCGACTGAAAGAACTCCAGCTCTATTCAGTCGCCACCGCTTGCTCAGAGGTGACCTTTGCCTAACATACAAGGCCATGTCAAACCCAGATTTGATGAATATGCTTCACCTCAAAAAATCTAGATCCACCAGAGCCACAAGGGCGGGAGACTTAAACCTCGACACGGCTATTAATAGGACGTGCTGGAGGGATAGATTCATCACCCAAAGACTCCCTATGCTGTGGAACAAAATCCCGGTATATATGTGAGGCAGAGCACCTCGCTGGCCTTGTTCAAGAGAAATCTTGACCAATGGATGGGAGATCGCAGATATACCCCAGGGATTACCTCAGTGTCACTGCTCGACAGAGGCACAGCAAAATAATGGGTATAGTTCCCCATACTAAAGGGGTGGCGTAAGCCACAAAACGATGGGCTAGGCTTGTAAATGCCCTCGGGCAGATAGCCTAGTATGAACCTATGAACCTATAGGGAACGAGTCTTCAATGCTCTTTCCAAGGCCAAAAACACTGCATTGATGGGAACAGATAACATCCCAGTTTGCTTACCAAACATGAAATATGACTATGGTCCACTTGAATCATTTTTCAACTGAAGCCTACAGTCAGGTTTTGTGCCCAACGATGTTGGCTACAGTCATTCCCCTGCACAAAGGAGGTACAACTACCGATCAGAGTAACTACAGGCCCACATGTGTAACCAACCTTATATGCAAGAACATGGAAAGAATTATGGACATGATCTAAAAGAAAATATATAAATGTTGATATAGGTAACCCGAAAACACTGGACCCATCACATCACAGTTCAGCTTTGTTAAAGAAGTTGTGCCCAATAAATATGGTGGACTTGGAGAGCATTATTAAAGCAATGGATGAGGGCAAGACTGCATTCAACTTACCACAAACCAGACAAAAGCCTTTGATACAATACCTCCCTCAGGCATTACAGACAAGCTCAGTAAGCCTTTTAATCACCTGCCAGACACACACCTGGCTCACTGACATGAACCTGGAGTTCAAAATAGGTAAGGCCGAGTCACTAGTGGAGTCCCCCAGGGGTCAGTATTGGGCCCCCTACTTTTTGGCATCTTTCTCTGAAGTGGAAGAAATGCTAAAGGTTTATGACCAAGTTTGCAGATGATTGGAAGCTGGGGGGGGGGGGTTCATTATCCCCATGCACTCTGCTCTTATTAGATGAATCATAGTGTACAAGGCAGTTATGTACCAGACAAGGCATGTGCAGCAACTAGAGCTACCTCCGAAGTTCTTGACAAAAATAATATAAGGTGCAACAAACCTGCTTCATGCAACTGGCTTCTATTACCCAATTTAAGCACAATCTAGGCCAGTGGATAGAGAAGAGGAAATTTATACTAGGCCTGACACACCATGTTCCTCATCGACAGAGGCTTCAATTTTCATGTTCACCTTGACATATGGACAAAATTGCAAGTACCTATAAGCTAGGTTTCCATATGGAAAGGTCAGAGATAAAGACTGATACAAGTGTGCAGTATCCATCCTGAAGTTTTAAATGACAAAATTCACCTTACCACTTCACAGATTATGTGGAAGCACAGTAACTACACAATGCAGCTGACAAAGCAGTACCAGAAAAGGAGTGAAGTCTCAAACCCAGTCAACATTCACTACTGATAAACGCCATCTCGTTAATGTAAAACTTAGAGAGACTACAGCTCTCCTAATGTGTCCATTGCCTGCTTAGTCAGGCATCCTTGCCACACAAGAATGGGCTTGAATACTTTAACTTTTCAAATGATAGACATAACATGGGGGTCTCTAGCTGCAGTGCTCAGGGTACTGATCAGACAGCTTGCAGCAGAGATGCAGTAATTCATTGCCAATATTCATATAAAGTAATTTTGTGGGATTACTGGTCTAAGTTAAACAATACTCACTGCAGTGAGTCAGTGTAGAATTTCAAACTCTTGCCTACTTCATCTGCAGCCACTTCCAAGGCTGCCTGGTGTCCCCACTCTGCAATGCAGACCTCTGAAAACCCTACCAGTGACAGAGCTTGGTTTAGCCACACTCCCAGACTAATTTTTGTTTTGTTTTTTTTACAACAATCACACAGGCACATATAGTAACATGCAGCAAAACTCTAGAGTACTTTGTGCTTCATTTTAATAGATTCTGTGACAGACCGCAAACAAGGAGCACCAGCCATAAATATTTCCATATCAATTTAAAAAGCTAAGACAGCAGAAATAAAAGTGCACACCAGTATCTTTTTCTCAAAACAGTCTGACAATTAAATGCATCAAGTCAGTCTAGTATGTATTAGCATGGGATGAGGTGCTTGACAACAGTACATGCTCTAAGGACAGTGTACATCTTTCATTCCGGTTTCCATATATTTTATGCTCCCCTATTGTGCCTTAAGTTCCAGCTAATGAACCTCCCCAAATAACCTCTAAGAGAAGTTTACCAAAATAACAGATCTAGTGGGCAAGTACAGCCACAGTGAAATGCATGCAACAAACTGGCAAGTACAGCCACAGTGAAGTGCACAAAACAAATTGGCAGACCTTGATGGCCTCCTGCATTTGGAGCGCATTCATATTTGTCTCATTATACAGACCTGGTTTAAGTGCGCAGGCACCCCCCCCCCCCATAGCTGGGTTTTGTGCTTGCCACTTTTTTGAAATCCTGATGGAAGCCATGGCAGCCTCCCCATCTTTGTTAGGGACAACATTACCTCACAACAAATAGAATCAAAAATCGCTGATTAGAGAGAATCAACTATCATATCATTGAGGGCTACAGAATTCATGTCTCCAGAAAAATCACACATTCCCAAATCATTCTTGACAGACTCCCCATGATTAATTAGGAATGCAGTGTTAACTACCAAGTGAGCAACTGGGGAACCTATACCAATGTCTATTTACAATTTTATAAGAACTCCCAGTACTAGACCGAATTTCGCATAGCGCAGAAATACTTGACCAGATATTAACAATCTTATCTTTATGTACCACCCCTAAGGCATGCCCCCTCATTGGCCAAGTCAACCTTCCTCTAATAAAACCTCTAAAACAAGAGAAATTCTAAGTCATCTCCAAACTACAGACCAACCATATTACCCACAATATTGTGGATGTCAGTTATGCAGAAAAGTTCTACTCACACCAGGACAAATGCAACAAATTTAGTAGACCCAAAACATCCAAGCTAATGGGGAGGTTTTAAAAGTACTGTGGTCCTGATACTCTAGTAACGATAAACCATGTAATAAAAAATATACAACAGAATAAATCTTAAGGGGTTGATAAAATTAAAAGAAACACACCCAACACTGCTCAGATCTTATTCGCGATGGTACCAACTACTCAGAACCAGTAGATCTCACTAGCACAACTTCACAGACACCCATTCCAAATCCACCAGGGAACCCATCATCATGAGAGAACGTACTGAAGGTACCCTCAAAACACAAAGGCTACCTCATCCATAGGGAATGACAACAGCATACCAGGTTGCCTAATTAGTAGCACTAAGCATTACTGGACCCACTCTTCACAAACTCAACCCAAGCCTATCAAGTAGGCACGCAACTGTTGTAATGCCGCTCCATAAGGGTGGCCCCACCTCAGACCATGGGAATTACTGCGCCACAAGCCAAATCATATGCAAAAGCTGGGGAATGCATTATAATGGACCAAACTAACTTTAGCATAAAAAATGTTATTAGGACTACCTCCAGCAGTTTAACTTTAATCAAGGGCCGATACTGTCTAACCGTGTAAACTTTTGAGGGTTACTCAGGCTATTGACTGTGGACAATCTGTCCGTACAGATAACGCTGACCTCACCAGCTGATTCAACATACCACATGCAAATATAAGCTAATTGCATAAACTCCAAATAGGTGGACAGCCAGCTGGCTTAGAAATAGGACTCCAATTGACACAGTTTGGAGGGGTGGGGGGGAAAATCCTCAGAGAACATTAAAGGTGACCAGTGAAGTCCCACAGGGCTCAGTCCAGAGATCTCACTCACATATGCACTGCAAGAACTAACATTTTAATAGCTGGTATACTAAAAATGGGCCAAAGCTCAACAGCAAGAAATGCAACACTGTAGCATTCCAAGTAGGACCTAGCTTTGACTTGCACCCCAAAACTCACTACTGCAAAATGAAAATATTGAGACCCACCCCCCAGTACATGGGTGGAAAGCTCTTACATTTGATTGCAACAGTGATCAGTTTACACTGCACAGTCCACAATCAAAATAAAAACAAAAGTAAAGTGTGTGCACACTTATGCAACCAGCTCATTGTACATTTTTTTATACCCCCCCCAATAGATTTTTCAATTTAATTTACAGGTTATAGGTCACATTTAAGGTGGGAAAAGTTTTGAAATTATTTATTGTGATCTCATTTTTTGTCACAAAAACCTGCCATTTTAACAGGGGTGTCTACACTTTTTATATCCACTGCACATTGTCCAGATTTTTTTAAAGACCTGCCATTTTAACAGGGGTGTGTACACTTGTATCCACTGTACATTGTCCAGATCTAAAGTAGTACTTGCAATGATGATCCCCACCCTTACTAAGCATAACAAGCAACTGGAGATAACTGCCAGCTTATACCTTACTTATAAAGCTATAAGGGATCTTGTAGTACAACTCTTATACCTAAACAGTCCAGCTAATACTGGATTCTGAAAATGTATCTAACAAAAGAATAAAATCCATCTCTTCATCTATTATAAAGAACCTACCACTTCTCTGGAACACACTCCCTCTTCCAAATTTAGTACAACATGGTTTTCACCAAGAAAAACATCTAGACAATTGAATGGGTATTCACAAATTCACCCCTGGTATGACTGGCCTGGCCCGCCTTAAGAAAAAGAGAGAAACAAGACCTAAAGGTGTGTATTGGCAAGGTGGAAATGTTTTCATGGCGCAGTTGCCTGTATGAAGAGTAGTAACTTCTATCTTTGAATCTATTTTGCATTGTGCAGGAAATGCAATGCATATTATAGGTTCATAGTATCATATGAATAAAGACATACAAGCCAGAGAATTAGGAGAGGAAAAAAAAAAACGGTACTTGTGATACACAATCACAGTTTTTAATGTCCTGTAATTACTAATGTTTTCGTGAAACGACTGTAGGTTAAAGTAAAACTGAGTGAGTGAACTTCTACTTACTACTGTTTCACCTTGTTTGAGAAACAGGAACCAGAATAAGAAGCACAAGCAGGTGGTTGTCAAACACCTGTAAATGGACAACTTTCAGTGAGTGCGTTTAACACGTAGCCTACAACCATTCTGTGTACCAGTCTGCCCAGAAAAGCAGGGCAACTGCCATCCTGTTAAGCAAACCTTGAGCAGTTATGCTACTTTTCTAAAGACAATCTGTATTCGGTACCTATGAGAGGACCCTTTAAGAGGAAGAGAAGCTCCTTCGTAAGCCATTTGTTGTAGGCACTGCACTTAAAATTCCAGTAGTACTTTCCGGACAATGGGTAGAATGCACATTGAACTCAGAATTCACTTTATAGGATTTCTCCTAGGTGGATTATGCTCCAAACTTGCAGATCACGGTCACTAATAGGGGAAACCCTCTTCCTTGGGAAAATGGTCTATCAAACGGAGGTAAGTCTGCCATTCAAGCAACTGTCCAAGAAAGAAGAAGTCCAGAATTGCTGCCAATATAGCGACACAGTTCCTCACACCCTGCTTGTGAGTAAATGTGGGGATGCAAACGCCGACTTACAAAGACAACTTCAACCGACTTATTTCTGGAGAATTAAACCTAACGGTATACTGCTGCTGATTTCAGGCTTACTAAACGTAAATGTCAGCAAATGTTTTAGGCCACCGAAAACAGTAGTAATTACAGGACGTTAAAAATGTGGTTGCGATAATATGCAAGTACCAAAAAAAAAAAAAAAAAAAACCAAACAACCTTCACAATCTAGTTTTTTTGTCTGGAGGAGGGGAAAGAAAAAAGAAAAAAAAAAAAGTATGCATGGACACAGCTAGATGTCCTAAAACAATTACACCCCACCTAGTCATCAAAACGAATTTTCTTCACACTATGACAGTATTACATCTTAACTCTGGGTAGTAGGTCTTGGGAGACCAGAGTCATTTTACAAACTGCTTCTTTCCACAAGAGACCTGGGTAGTACCCCAAGAGTTGATTGTTTCCCAACTATTTATCCAAATTAATTTTAAACAGAGTGAGGGGTGAGCTTTGTTTATGCAAAGATGGCAAGTCTATTCTATAGACAGGGTAGCTTTTGGGAAACAAATCTGTCTCTACAGCAAGCTCTGTCACAAATAAGGTTCAGGTCCATGGAACACATCCCTCATAATTCTTGTGAATATGTAACATTTTCATCAGGGCTGGAGCAGAGAATGCCTCGTAGGTCAGGCATAAGTCACCTCTCAAATAAAAATACAGTAAAGGGATAGCACCTTGTCACATAAGACAAGTCTTAAGCTTTTTTTTAATAAAATGAGAACTCTCTGGGGCTGCTCCATCTGATGAAGTGTTTGGTTAGGTACATGCAGAAAGAAACAGTGTACTAGATTATAGGCCTGATGAGGGAAAGGAATTCACCCGTGGGGCTCAAGCCCATGACCCTGAGATTAAGAGTCTCGTGCTCTATACACTTAGATAGCTAGGCTACTGAAAAAAAGCAACACAACTCTTGCTCTCATTGGCAGAGTATCATTTACCAGAAAAATCACTTCATGGCACAGACCAAATTAAGGGGTTTGCAATGCCTTAAACTATTTTTATTTATTTTTTTCTTTTAATTCAGAGACATCTGAAGTCTACCCAGTAAAGCAATTAGTTATTCAATTGCACATGTCCACACCTGTATACATTAAGAGCAACATTTTGTTTTGCATATAAAATTCTTCCAACAGCCATTACATATACTACAACAAATGTAACATTAGGCAGCAGAATTTTACATTAAATTTGGATACCAATGCCCTCTAGGATGGGCATCAGTTTCCCCAATATGCCCACACTGCTGGCATTATGGCTTCCATACATGTTCAGCTAGGGTGGTCTGCAGACACTGTAGTGCTCAGTTATATGAGCTTTAGTACGTCCTTTGAAATAGCATTTACCAGGGCAGCATGTTCAAGGTAAATTTGGATTCAGATCAAGATTCACTAAACATCCAGTTGGTTCTGCTGCGAGTGGATAGGAAGACACCAGCTGAGCATTCCTTGACATGGAGAAAGCAAGTGACAGCATCCCAAGAAAGCAGTCCTGAGTTGGTTCAAAGTCCAGAAATACTAGCAGCATTATTGCAGGCTATATACCAAAGAACCCAATGACAAGTTTGAAACCATGTCAGACTAAAACGTGTTTCCATTGGGAAGAGGTGTGCATCACAGTTCACTTCAGATCCCACTACTATTCACACTAGTGATGAGCTACATTACAGGTCAGAAGGGACAGATCAACAAAGCTGCTGCATGCAGATAACATGGTATTATAAGCAGACCATGAACTTCAGCAATGACAGAGTAATGGAATGTAAAACTTGGGGAAATAAGAAGATGAAAATTAAGATAGAAGGGAAAACAGCGGAAAGGATTAACAGCTTCAAGTATCTGTAAGGGGTTGAGGAGAAATTCTGAACAAGGAGGTTAAACCTAGAATAAGAGGTACTGCAGCCAACTGGCTGAAGTACAGTCTTGTGCGAGACAGAAGAATGCCAAATAAGCGGAAAAGTAACCTGTGCAGAACAGCAGTGCAGCCAGCACGTCTGCAGGCTACAGAAACAGAGGAGTTAAGGCAGACCAGTTAAGGAATTTTGATGCAATGGAGATTAAAAAGTGCCAAATATGGGTAGGAGAATGCACATTGTGGGGAAGTTGAAATAGCACAGCAGAAGCCAATGTTGTTCCAACTGCAGAGAAAACTGGAGATAACAGATTATAGTGCTTTGGTTTAGGCACATGTGCAGGAAAGTAGAAGGTAATTTGGGAGAGACTGGAAGAAGGAAAGAGGAAAGGGGGGGTATCGATCCAAGAGATGGACTGCATGATTAACTTTAATATAGTCAGGCCTGACTGTTGCAGAAGGTGGGACAGCACCGCAACAGTCAGAGGTGGGAAAAGGGGGTGGGTGATAACAACTTATCTGGTGGATGCGGTTATCCTGGATGCGGTTATCCTAACAAAGATACCGAAGGCCACCCTTTTCTATGGCTCTTCATTGACGCATCATATTAAGGAGTTGAACCAGTGAGCAGTCTGCACAATTTCTTGGAATTCTGGTCATTTACTAAACGGGATTCAGTTTTAGAAAGGCAGTGCTAGCTACAAATCAAACTGAGCAAGCACCTTTTTCTCCCAAACTTCTCTTCCTCCCTCCTTTTTGAGTCAACTCCCAACTACTTTATGCCAGCTGCTACAAAGACTAAAAGGTAGAGGCGTCTCAATTTACATCAAGAATATACCTAAAGGCTGGTCAAACAGGGCATGCACTTGTTATCTGAACATAGAGAAGCTCCACAGGCAAAATCTCATACCACTTCCTTGCAAGCTATAGGTCCCCCTGTATGACCCTGGAAACCCACAACATGTATTTAAGCTTATGGGAAACATTCACCTTCCAACCCAATATCATACTCATGGGAGACCAACTATTCCACTATTAATTGTGAATCATACGAGAAACATACAGGCAAAGATTTCTGATTTTGTAAACAACTCCCTGGACCAGACTGTCAATACACCAACCAGGGGTGCAATCATACCAGATCTGGTTCTCACCAATATGGCAGAGTGCTGACCCCATCCCCTAATGTAATGTCTCTTCTGGTAAGGAGAACACAATGGTCACCTTTGAAGTAAAAAGCTAACCTGGGAATATTCCGTAAATTACTCTAAGGCTTACTTCCTACCAAGTGATAACCTGGCAAAATTTCAAGCCCCCATAAACCCCGAGAACAGTGATGCCTATGAGGAACTATTCACAAAAACTCTACACAAGCATGTTAATAGCTGCCAAGAGGCAACTGTACCCACCAGGAACTACAGAACTAACTGAAAAACAATCCGCCCTGGTGGAATTGCATCAATAGGCTGTACAACAGAAGGAAGGAAATCATGGCAAGAAGTGCAGCAACAACTCAGATGACAAAGTCTAACAAAGGTAAATCTCACCTCCCAAGCCAAGGACAACTACAGGGCATTCTTTAGCTACGTCTGCAACCTCAAAAGGTAATACACAATTGTGTGCAGAGCTCAGTTAATGGAGACATCTATACTGAGCCAGAAGCTCTAGCAAACAAGACTGGCCGACAAATTCAGCTGCAATTTACCACTCACCCCCTCAACCTTCCTTCAGGAAGTACCATCAAATATAACTCCCCCTACTATTACTATGGAACAGGTCCTTAATGCTCCAAGGCCAAGAACACTGCATCAGTGGTCCCAGACAAAATCCCAGGATGCCTTCTAAATAGAAGAAAACATGAGTTCTCTGGAATTGCTATTCATCTGCAGCCTCCCAACAGGCTTCATGCCTCATGAAAGGAGAGCAGCAACACTCATCCCTCTACACAAAAGGTACATAATCCAAGTCCTCACTAGTCTCCTATGCATAGTCATGGAAAGAATTACGGAAACAACAAGGACCCAAGAAGCCACCAGATACTTGACCCAATCCAGTTTGGTTTGGGCAAGGGCTGGCCATGCAGACTCAACCTAGACTTCGAGGTCACCAAAGCAATACTGGGGGCAAAATGGTTCACACTACCTACCTTGGCCTGGCCAAGGCATTGGACAAAAATACCCTACTCAGGCATTGTCGACAAACTCAAGAGATTAGGTATACACCAGTGTGTCACCCTGTGACTAGACATCTGGCTCACAGAGAGGACCCTGGAAGCTAGAAATGGGAGTCCACTTAGAGAGGCCAGTCACAAGCAGAGTTCCTAGGGGATCAGTCCTGGTACCTCCTCTTTTTGGCATTTACTTCTCTGAAGGCCAAGGTCAATGGCCTCTGGAGGAATAAATTTGCAGATACTAGCAAATTAGGAGCCGCATCACAGCTACAAGAGTTGGGCCAGTAGTCAAGGACTTGACAGTCTACGCTAGCTTTTGACTACCACATGTCTACAGTGGTCAGGAAATTATTCTATTTTATGCAACTTTTAAACAAAGGTATGGTGGCATTTAGGTCCAAGAAATTGATTGTTCCACTATATTCAGTATTCAGACCCATCACAGAGTACAATACCCCTTTGGCATGTACCAAACCAGGCATATCTAACAATTGCAATGTACACAGAGGTTCCTCACTAAAAAGAGTAAGGTGTGTAAATAACATGACCTAAGCAGAATGCCTCAAGGCCCTATCCCTGTATTCTCTCTCCTACAGACTGTTGAGGGGAAATCTACACCTGGTATACAAAATATCGTCAGACTACCCTGATGGACCTCCTGCATACCCACAAAACGGCATCAGAATTTCCCCATTCTGAAGATTTAAACTTGCCTGTGATATAAAAAAAGACATGCTGGAATGACTACTATGCATCCCAGAAACTACCCCTTCTCTGGAACAGGTCTCCCCATCCATGTGAAACGGAGTGCCTCCCTAACCCAATTCAAGTGCAATTAGACAACTGGAAGTTCATTTACCCAGGTCTCTAATGAACCCTGTACAGGCGGTGTCCATGACCCCAGGCCCCTGCTTGTAAACATTTATTTTCCAAAGCCCTTACTTATACTTGGCAAGGATACCAGAACTGGTCAGAGATTTGGGATGCATAGCTACGCTTAAAAAGGCCCTTGTGGACATCAGCCTAGTAAAAGTAAAACACCTACAAACCTATGCACTTTGCACCAATGCTTCTAGATTCCTACACATTTTAGGCTTCTTTTATTAGAGATACTATCACAACTAAACTTGGTAGAATCAATTTCAGAAAACCTTGCTGTAACCTCCACTACAGAATCTCCCATTTCTATGGAGTCGCAACCTTTCATTATTTTTTTTGCTGGACCCTATCAGAGCTACAGTCCCCTTGATAAACACTAGTCACATTCAACATTAGCCAAGTACTTTGGAATTTCTGAATGGAAGCCAGTCCTGATGAGCTTCCATCTTCCTTATTGTCACTAGGATCATTATTTTATACCACTCAAATACTTCAAATTGTGGGTATCCATCTTCCTACTGTCCAAGCACTTCTGACACCAAGACAAAATTTTGGACAACCCATTTTCAAATAGCAATGGACATTATAGCCCAAAAACATGTCTTTTGTTAATGCCCAGAAACAGGTCCTTTGTTAGTGCCCAGCATTAACAACCATGGTCTCAGTACAAACAAATACAGGCAAAGATGGGCAAGTGAAGTCATTAATAGGAACATTTGTTAAGTCTATAGATACCAAATCTCTGTACATATACACTACAACAAGGGTAGTGAGAGTGTATATAACCTGCTTATGGAACAACAATGGTTTATGCTTTAAAATGTGGTTACATTAATAAATGAATGTATACATTACATACAGGTTAGAGGGGTGGCTATTGGGGAATCTATGGCCCTCAATTTTGCCAACTCAAGTTATCCTATTTTGGGCAAAGGGAATTTTTAAAAGTATTTTATATATATATATATATATATATATATATATATATATATATATATTTATTAATGACATTTTGTAGCTTGGAAAAGAACAGAGCAGTCACTTAATTTCAATTAGAAATTCATCCAAGTTGTTTGGAGTTTATCAGCATCAGAGTAAGGTATATGGATCATATTATGGATACTATTTTATAAAACCAATAGTAACACGAAGTCTGCAGTTATAAAAATTAAACTGGCACAATTCATTATTTTTTTTTAAACAAATATGCATCCTCATAAAGTGAGGATTGTAAATGTATTAACCCCCCCCCCTCCATTTACTAGATCAGTCTGTCCACAATCAAAGGACAGATTTGTAGTTAGGGGTATCCAACATATAACAGAAAATAATTTTTATTTACAAGTGAGTTATGAATAAGTGGAATGCACACCATAATATAGCTTCCAATCAGGGACAATGTTTCAAGTTAACAATGAAGTTTAAGTTAACGGCGAAGTTTAAATGTGTGGGTGGATGGTCATGGATTTGTATACAATAAGAGGAAAAAGGGTACACAAATGTCTGGATCATGCCAGGTGTACATTCATTCATGAGATGGCCCACAATATGCTCACTCATTGTTTCCCCAGGGTATTTTACATGCACATCTAATTTTGTACGTGGCAGACATGCAATTAATTTTAGGACATTACAAGAAAAGAATGCACAAATACAAATATGCCATTAAAAGTACAGAGCAAACATCAAGTTTGTGCTGGGTGTAAGCAGCTGGTTTTTGGCATGGATCATGCCCATTTAAAACATTAGGGTGAAATAAAGAAGGAATTTGGAATTCATATGAAAACGTTAGGTGCAAGAAGACATAAAGGGTAAGATAACATGGTCAGTTTCAGCTGTAAGTTTAGAAAAAGTGGAGATCATGCGAATTCATACGTAGGTAACAAGGCTATTGGCCCAAGACGTAAGCCTAGCCAACAAGGTTCCCTGGCTTATGCCACCCAAGAAAGTTATTTTCCTGTGCCACTGTTTAGCAGAGACACAGAAGTGACCCCCGGGGTGTATTTACTATTTCCCATCCATTAAGATTTTTCTTGAAGAGTGCTAATGAAGAACTTTGCTTGACATAGATGGGTAGCCTGTTCCAGAGTATGGGAAGTCTCTGGGACAGGAATCCATCCCTCCAGCATGTCCTGTTTATTGTGGTGACAATTTTTAGGTCCCTAGAGTGTATAGCTCAGAGGGATTGGGATTTCTTTGGGTGTAGCATGTCCAACAGCATTGGGTTTGACATAGCTTTATATGTTAGGCAGAGATCACCTCGGAGTAGGTGATATGCTAGGCAGAGATCACCTCGGAGTAGGTGATATGCTACGGAGTAAAGCTGAAGTTTGAGGCAGTCAGTGTAGGGCATTTGTTTGAGGCCAGTAATCCTCTTTGTGAGGTATTTCTGTGGCCTTTCCAGCTGCTGCAGAGGTCTTGCGAGGTACATTCCAAAAGGGGCATTGTACTCTATAATGGGTCTAACGAGTGTTGAGTAGAGGGGAATGATGACCTTTTTTCCTGGATGAGAACCCTTTCATGATTAGGTGTGCCACGTAGAAGGACTTCCCGACTACTGTGGCAATGTGACTATCAAAGGAGAGACTACTGTCCACCCGAGTCCCAAGGTCTCATCACATTCTGTGTGAAGTATTGCGGCCTATGTGGTAGTTCATGGGTACAGACTTTTTACCAAAGGAGATGACACACCACTTTTTGGCATTGAGCTTGAGGCCATGGCTCTGGCAACAGGCATCTGTCTCAGCGAGGCTCATCTGTAGGATGTCCACATCATTTGAGGACTTTACCATGGCTCCTAGTTTGCAGTCATCTGCAAACTTATTAGCCATAGCCCTTCTGTGTTTGGTATCTACTTCTCTGAAGTACAGGCTAACAGGAGAGGTCCCAGGATGGAACCCTGTGGTACTCCACTTGTCACTGCTTTGAGGTCAAGATTTGGAGTCTGCAACTTTTACAGTGTGGGTTCCGTCAGCGAGCCAGTTGGCAACCCATCTTGTGACGTAGGGATTTATACCTAGTTTAGCGAGTTTAGCTATAATTCCAGAATGGGGGATGGTGTCGAAAGCCTTGACGAAGTCAAGACAGGCTGTGTGAACCACCTTACCCCTCCTCTACAGCTTTGGTGACTGCCTCAAAGTCGATCAGGTTCAGGAGGCATGATCTGCCTTTCACAAACCCAAACTGGGTGGGATCCAGAGTTTTGGTGTTACCAATGTATCATGGAACTCAGACGTTCCATGGCCTTACAGACCAGGCTCGTCAGGCTAACAGATCGATAGACCAGGCTCGTCAGGCTAACAGATCGATAGACCAGGCTCGTCAGGCTAACAGATCGATAGTTCCCAGGATCAGTGGCGGCTCCCCCTTTGTGGAGTGGGATAACTGTTGCTGTGCACCATTCAGTGGGCACAAAGCCTGATGCAAGGCCATTACTGAACATAGTGCTTAAATGGGGAGCCAGTTCATTCTGAAGTTTGTGTAAGACGCAGCCTGGATGTTGTCCGGTCCCATGGATGCTGTGTTTTTGGCTTTAGAGAGTGCAGCTTTTACCTGCGTAGTTGGGATTACAGGGACTCTGCATTCTTCCTGTATAGATATGGGCCATTTAGGGGGTAGCACTGAACCTGCCAGGATGTTGGCAATATCAGTTGGTTCTGTAATTTTCGTGCTGTAACTCAGAGCAGATCTGGGTGTTGCCATAGAGATTCTTGACATAGCTATAGAATGCTTTGTGGTTGTCCTTCGAATTAGTGGCGATTTTGTTTTCGTAGCTAGCTTTGGAGGATCTTGTAAGGGATCTCAGCTTCTTACTGAGGCTGACCAGGGAGCTCCTCCACTCATGGGATTTTACTCTTTTGCAACAGTTTCTTCCTTCTGTTGTACAGTTTGCTTATAGCAGGGGACCACCAGATTGGCTTCCTTTTTTTGGGGGATAGCATCTTGGTTCTGTTTGGGATAGCATGATCCATGCACTCGTGTAAGTGCTTATAGAGTGCATTTGTGTAAGAGTCAGCAGTTGTAACTGTATTGTCCCATCTGCATGGGTGTCATGAAGTTCACCACTTCTGTCTTAAAGCATGAAGTTGGCTTTGGAGAAATTCTTTACCATGGTTTCCTTAATGGGGGGTGGGGGCAGGATGTGGATATCAAGGGTTGATTAGCTTATGATCAGATTGGACCAACGAGGAGTTTACTTCAGGTGTGGAACACCGGTCACTCATGTTGGCAATGACTAGGTCTAGTATATTGTTGCCCCTGGTGGGGGTGTGGATAAGTTGATCCAGGCCATTTGAGTATATGAATTCCAGAAAGACTTGAACGAAGGAGTTGGTACACTAGTAGTTTTCCCAGTTAATGGTGGGGTAGTTGAAGTCACCCATTATTAGGGTGTTTGGTCTACTAAACTTAAAAAAAAAAAAAAAAAAAAAAAATACATACATGTTTTTTTCCTGGATGAGACAAAAAACAGTTGTATAGGTGTTTATATGGTGAATTAAATGTGCGTAACCAAGTGAGATTCTCAGTTTCATTTGCTTAGTTGTATTACTTTTCTGGAATTTGTGGCAGTCAAAGTCCCTTTTCCCTATATTATGGAGCAACTCAATTACATGCACTAAATATACCTATTTATTATTTGGAACACCAAAAATGTCCTCTCCAAGCTCCTAAAACTATTCAACTTAAGCATAGTCCCACCTCAGATTCTGGTAACTATAAACCAGTCTGAACTTAAAATTACCTAATTTAATAAATTCAAAAAGAAAATTTATTGCTGTAAAGTCACAAAATAGCCAGAGATGATCTGGTCTATTCAATATTCCTTTTGAGAAAGTCACTGAAACTGTAGATGGTGACAATGCAGTTCAGTGCAAGTGGATCCATCCAGGACCTTTGTAGTGGAAATGTGTTTTCAAGTCCCATCACCAAATACACTTGAGTGATCAAAGCTGTATGGCCAGTGACACAGGGACAAGTTGATACAGCTAGTTGTATGGTCATTTTCACTTACAGTTTTGTAAGCAGAGTGAATTCTTTAACAACTGCAGTTCATTTTTTTTTTTTTTTGCCTTTGCTTCAGATAGCAGAAAAGCTAGAAAGCCTTAATTTGTGATAGTCCTTGGTCTTGAATATTTGTGCTATTAGGTCTAGAGAAACTAATGTGCAGTGACACCAGATGTTTTAATGCAGCTAATTCTAGCATCAATGAATGAATCTTTTAAACAAGACTAATTTGCCTTGGATGTAAATTCAGCATTTCTCCAAGGTCAAATGTGTCATCACATGTTTTACTGAACATGCAATTCTAATGTCACATTTGTTATTTTAGATGAAGCTCAAAGACAAATTATTCAAAATGTTAAAAAAATAAATAAAATTGGTGATTAACTACCCTGCCTTTAACTGGGAAAGCTACTCATGTACCAACACCTTTGCCCAACGGTTCTTGGAATTCATAAATTCCAACGCCCTGGATCAACTAATCCATAGTCCCACCAGGGGCTCCAATATCCTAGACCCGTTCATTACGAACATGGGAAATCGATGCTCCACACCTATGGTCACCCCCTCATTAGTCACGTCTGACCATAAGCTAATCACCCTTAACATCCACATCCCACACCCCCCAGTAAGGAAACCTCCATAAAAAAATTCTCCAAAGCCAACTTCATGCTACTCAAGTCAGAAGTGACAAACTTCATGACACCCATGCAGACGGGAGCTGCTGAATCCTACACTAAGGCACTGTACGAGCACATCCACTCATGCATAAATCGTGCCATCCCAAATAGAACCAAGATGCTCTCATCCAAAAAGAAGCCAATCTGGTGGTCCCCTGCCATAAACAAACTTTACAACAAAAGGAAGAAACTGTTGCAGAAAAGAGGAAAATCCCAGGATGCAAAAAACTTCCTTACCAGCCTCAGTAAGAAACTGAGATCCCTCATAAAATCCTCCAAAGCTAGTTACGAAAACAAAATTGCCAAAGATTCCAAAGACAACAAGGCATTCTAGAACTATGTCAAGAATCTAAATGGCAATGCTCAGATCTGCTCTGAGCTAAAACAGAATGGCATCAAATATACAGATCCCAAGGATATTGCCAATATCCTGGCAGATCAATTCAGTGCCAACTTCACCCCCCTCTCACCCCCTAAATGGCCCATCTCAATACCGGACGATTGCCAAATTCCGGTAACGGCCACACAGGTAAAAAATGCACTCTCCAAAGCTAAGAATACAGCATCCATGGGACCAGATGACATCCAGGGCTGTGTACTACATGAACTACAATATGAACTGGCACCTCACCCAAGTGTCATGTTTAATCATAGCCTCACCTCAGGTTTTGTGCCCACTGAGTGACGCACAGCTACAGTTATCCCACTCCACAAGGGGGGATCCACCTTGGATCCTGGAAACTACCGTCCCATCAGTCTGACGAGCCTCATCTGCAAGGCTATGGAGCGTATTATGGAAATTATAAACAAAGACATTGGCAACCTTCAAACACTGGACCCCACCCAGTTTGGGTTCGTGAAGGGCCGATCTTGTCTCCTGAACTTAACGGACTTCTTCGAATCAGTCTCCAGAGCCATGGACAAGGGTAAGGTGGTCCACACAGCCTATCTAGACGTTGCCAAGGCCTTTTGACACCATCCCCCACTCTGGAATCATAGATAAACTTACTAAGCTGGGTGACGTAGGGATTAATGCCCAATGGGTTGCTAACTGGCTTACTGATAGACACTGTAAAAGTAGCAGACTCCAAATCCAGCTCCAGACAAGTGACAAGTGGAGTACCTCAGGGTTCAGTCCTGGGACCACTCTTGTTTGGCATCTACTTCTCTGAAGTACAGGCCAACACTAAGGGACTCTGGATAACAAAGTTTGCAGAGGACTGCAAAGTGGGAGCCATTATTGAATCCCCAAATGATGTGGATACTCTACAAAAGGGCCTTACAGAAACAGATGCTTTGTGCCAGAACCATGGGCTCAAGCTCAATGCCAAGAAATGTATAGTTATCCCCTTTGGGAAAAAAACATGCATCTGTGAATTACCATATAGGTGGCAGTACACTAAACACTGAAAGTTTGATAAGAGACTTAGGGACACAGGTGGACAGTGGTTTCACCTTCGATAACCACATCGCCACAACAGTCAGGAAATCCTTCTATGTGGCACACCTCATCACTAAGGGCTTTTCATCCAGAAAAAATGAGGTCATTGTCCCACTGTACTCATCCCTCATTAGACCCATTATAGAATACAATGCCCAGTTTGGTATGTACCTCTCAGGACATCTGCAACAACTGGAAAGGCCACAGAAATACCTCACTAAAAGAATCACAGGCCTAAAGCAGATGCCCTACGCTGACCGCCTTAAAAAACTCCAGTTATACTCTGTCGCACATAGTCTACTCAGAGGCGATCTTTGCTTAACATACAAGGCCATGTCAAACCCAGAGCTGTTGGACATGCTACACTTAAAAGAAATCCCAATCCCTCAGAGCCACACGCTCCAGAGATCTAAATCTTGTCATCACAATAAACAAAACATGCTGGAGGGATAGGTTCCTGACCCAGAGACTCCCCATACTCTGGAATAGATTGCCCATACATGTCAAGCAGAGTGCCTCTTTGGTCCTCTTCAAAAGGAACCTCGACGATTGGATGGGAGAAAGGAGATTCACCCCGGGGATCACGTCAGTCGCCCTGCTAGACAGGGGTCCAGGGAAGTAAATAGTGTGGGAAGAAATAGCCAGGGAATTGTTATGGCTAGGCTTGTATAGGTCCTAGGGCCGATAGGTTGGTACTAGGCTAGGAGACATCTCTGTAATAAATCAGAAAATCTTAAGATACCGTAATATTATTGCCCATAAAAATTCAAGAGGGTCACCCTACTAGTTAGTGTTCTTTTCAAACTGCCAAGTATGATAGTTCTAGAATAATGCTTCCTATTTGCAAATAGGAAAATAAAACTGCTGTTGTATTACAGAAATAACCCATGGCTGGTCGTGGGCAATGCCGATTTAGCCACGGTTGGCATGGTTTGTTCACAAAGGTGAAAAGTGACGAAAGCCAACAGCAGCTAAATCCAGCATTGCCCACACCCAGTCAGGGGTCACTGCTATTACACAATTAATACAAGGGCATTTAAGACAAGTAAAGGGCCACATTATTCACTGGTATCCTGGGGCTTTGATGTACTGTGCATGGGCATTTCATTCCCACGCTTACACAGCACATCAGTGCTGTGTAAAAAAGATTTTCCTTAAGAGACTTTCAATGTATGGGAGAGAGATTCTCTATCTCAAGGATAATAAGGTATGTTTCTCTAGTTTTGTACAACATACCCGATTATCCTTTCCCATCTATCAGTCTTTTGAAGTCTCCCTTTATCCCCATTTTTAAAATTTGAATTTATTTTTTTTATAGTGTCTATAACATTAAAACTTTTAATCCACCAATGGAAGCAGACAACCAACTCTAGACAGGAAGCCTAGCACCAAGATGACCATACAGGAATGGTTCTAATATTAATTTCAGCTTGCAACTTTATAAAAAGCTTTTCATCCGAAAGATTTCATCAGATAGTGTTTTTTGCATTATCACAGGGTTCAACTTCCTGTCTGGACTTGTAATCTACAAACTGAAACAGACTACCAAGTGTTAACTTTTCTTTTTCCACCTTTGGTCCTCCATCTTGTGTTACTGGTTTTGGTTTCCATAGCATATATTAAACAGAAGACAGACTGGACTTTTTCCATTAGTATATGCTTGATTTACAACAGGCACGCTGGTTGCGCTGACTAATCAGCACGCTTGTTTTTCAAGGTTAATGGCCAATCATTGTATAACAAAAAATTGAAAAATAAAAAAAAATAAAAAAAGTGCCAGTCTTCCTAATAATCATTATTTCCATAACACATTTGATACCATTATGTATGCTGGAAATGCAATGAAGTTTAAAAGGCCTAAAATGTAGATGTCCTTGCATTCAATGCTGCAGCATTCAAAACATATGCCTCGGATGCCCGATGTCTGGCCAGTTAACTAAAGACTCCTTGTTATTTTAAGGGTACAGCAAACATCACCAAACACTTCTGCATAGCGTAGGGCATAAACGTGATGTTCAGGCCTAAAACTCAAAAAATAGAACCACGTCCAACCTGGAGAACGAACCTTTATTGAAGCGCTAATAACTTCTACATATTTTTATATATAAAAAAGGCGCCAAAATTAAAATAATGCTTAATTAAGCAATTAAAAAATTAAACTTTTTAAAGGCACAAGTTTATAAGGCTAGACAGTGATGCACTATGGAAATTAATCCATGTAAATACTAATGGTAGACTCAGAACTTGATGAATAGTAAACCTTATACATAGCTAGAAAAATAAGTTACATACTCTAATCTATTATTATAATAACAATAAAAATAAAAAGGATAATGAAAATAAAAAGAATGAAATAACAAATATATGAAATAAATAAAATAGGAGATAAAGTGCTTGTACAATATGAATGTCTCATTAAAAAACTGAGATAGCCTATCACTTTTAAAAGAAAGACATAAAAAATTACATAACTTCTTATTTGTAACCTTCTATTCATTATACTAGTATTATTATTAGTTATATAAAAAACATATTTAATTTTTGATTTATGATTTATCTCGCCAAACTTTTCAATTTTAACAGGACTCCTATTGATAAAGCTTCATTCAGGCCTGGAAAGTTACTTGCATTTAACTTTATTTGCCACTTCAATTCCAGTTCCAAGAGTTTCAGGGAATAGGGACCACCTCTAAGATTATTACCTAATCTATCAATAATCAAGAATTTAAACGTATGGTCAGGGGAAGATACATGTTTGGCCAGTGCATGGTCTGCCTTCTTTTGGGTAATAGCATAAGTGTGTTCATAAATTCTATCTCCGAGTCTACGCTCAGTTTTGCCCACATAGAAGGCAGAACAATGGTTGCATTTGGCCAAATAGATGACACCTTTAGAGTTACAGTTATATTTATCCCTTAATTTATATGTTACATTCTCTAATACAAAAGAGTTACCAACAAGTACGTGCTTCACATGCTGCAAGATTCACATTTAAACATCCCAGTCGACTTCAACAAATCAGGTTTAAATTTTAAAGAATCCTTCAAGTTTAAGCCACACCTAAAGATCACCTTAGGTCTATGTCCTATTTTATTCATTAAGGATTGATTATTTTTAAACAAGTTCCAATTTTTATTTAATATATTAATACATGAAGAGCTTAGTTTTACATAAGTAGTAGCAAAATAAGTAGCTCTATTAATGTCGCTATTATGAGTTTTAAATACTTCCTTAGAATTGGAATTAGTATTACAAATGGGATTATTGTCAAGTTGAATTCCATTTATGTCTCCACTATTCAAGTTGTTACTGAAGTCATTCGGGCTTTGGGTTTGTATAGCCAATAAAGGGCTGAAAAGGTCATTATCCCTCTTTAACTTAACCTCGGCTATCATTTCATCAATGAGCTCAACCGGGTACTCTCTTTTAAGAAAAGCTGTTTTTAAGAATAAACATTCTTCATTAAACTCATCATTGAGAGAGTGACAATCCGGGCCGCTCTAACTAATTGCCCTTTAATAACAGCCTTCTTTTGATAAAAAGGGTGACAACTTGAGTAGTGTAGAAATGTATTAGAATATGTAATTTTACGATAAACTCTCGATATATAGCTGTTCAATTCAAAGTTCTTGGACAACATTATGTCCAAGTATGAAATAGCGCAGCTGTCGAAAGTATAAGTAAATTTCAAAAATTCAGTAGACTTGTTGAAGAAGTAGACTAGAGAAGAAGCTGTTTGGTCATTACCCTTGATTAACATAAAAATGTCGTCAAGGTATCTAGTGTAAAACACGACTGATTCCCGATACAAATCTGACTTAAAGACAGAGTCAGATTCCCAAAAGGCCATCACTAAGTTTGCTACACTTGCTCCACAAGGTGAACCCATAGCAATACCTATTTTCTGAATATAAAACGATGAATCGAAAATTAAAAAGTTGTAAGATAGGACCAAATCTAATAATTCGGACACTATAAAAATTTCTCTTTTCGGAAGCTTGTATTTGTACATCATAAGTGTAACCCATTCTATAGCTATATTATGTGGAATACAAGTATATAAATCTTTTACGTCAACTGTTAGAAAGTTGAAATTACTGTCAAACTTGAACTTATTTATCTGGCTTAAAAAGGACCGAGTCTTTGCAGACTTGATTTTCTTTGATTACTATTTTTTGTAACGTGACATCTATCACTTTAGCACAAACATATAATGGTGATCCTCTGCCATCCACCAAAGGTCTCATAGGGGGGTCATATAGATCTTTATGGATCTTTGGGATCCCGAAAAAACTTGGATAAATAGGAAATGAAGTGGACAAATAATTAAGTAATTCACTATCAATATGTCCCTCAATAAATAAATCATTAATGCATGTTTTCACCAAGTTATAAGCTGAGTTTACCTCCGACCTAGAACTTACTGCATAAGAATCACTGTTAAGCAGAACTCCCATCCTACGATTATAATCATCTATATCAAATACCACCATTCCTCCCCCCTTATCTGGCTTACATAATCTAATTTTGTGGGAATGGACGAATTCTTCAGAATTAGTAGATGTTCTCATTCTCTTATTAGCCAGAGATGTAAAATCCAGTTCACAAACGTTTTCAAACATTTGTATGGTGGGTTGAAGTGGTGGGTTGTAAGTACTAGGTATATTAAAATCATGTGAAGATCCTATATTATTAATATCCCCAAATAAATATTGAAAATTTAATTTTCTGGTATATTTTTTAAGGTCCATGATAGCTGACGTAATGTTAAAGTTGGTATAAGGGACATATGTTTGCCCTTTTGATAGTAAATCTACCAAATCTTGTGATAACGGGCAAGAAGAAAAATTGTATACTTTAAAATCTTTGTTTTTATTAAACAGTATTTTGGGTTTTGGTGGGTCAGAGGGAATCTCTAGGTCATCTGACAAACTGAGAGAGTCCTCAGAAAAAAGACAAGTCGTATCAACTTCATGTGTGTCAATGGAGGGGGGCACTGGCTGACTAAGAAATTCAGTAATTCCAGTTTCCTCCTCTATTGAAAATTTTTAGACCAGAGTTAAAATTATGTACTGTTCTTTGCTGTTTCGGTCTTGCCCCATTAAATCCCTGATTAGGAATACTGTTAGAAGCAGTAACATTATTATTATTATTATACCTTAAATTAGGATTATACTTATTCTAAGAATTATTCTGAAGTCTTTCACTTCTCCTAAGAGTAGGAAATTCTGTTTCATCATTCAAAAAGTTATCAAAATCATCATTATCAATTTTGTCACTACAAAATGCACTTTTACAGTTAATACATTCAGTTGAAACTGAAGCATTACAAGCAGTGTTCACAATTGGTGGCCGTTGCCAAGCCTGGGCAGAGGAAGGTGCAGGATAAGCAGTACCTTCCTTATAGGCCTTAATGTCTCTCTCCAGTTTCTCGGACTTATTAGCTTGTAATTTAAACAAGTGTTTATCTATGCTTGATATAAGATCTATATCTAAAAAACTCTGAATAACTAGTGACCAGTTTATCCAAGTCAAGCACAGTGTCAGTTAGTTCAGTCACAAAGATGGAATAATGCTTAATCATAAGATTAAGCAACTCAACACCTTGTCGTTCAAAAAGTTGTATAAGGTCTTTATGAAAAGGAGACTGATTCACTAGTCCAGTAGGATATTGCATTCTGCGTAGACCTTTTGGTATTATGTTAACATTTAGACACTCCTTGAAATAGGCTATTTCTAGTTGTGTCTTTTTTAATTTCAACAGTGAATTATCAAGAGACTTCAAATTACTTACTATATCTGATGTAGTTACAATGTCCTGTGCTTGGTCTCCGTTTACAGCACCAAACCGGGTTTGTTCAGTTGAATTACTTCAAAATACAAAAGAGTCCTTAATAATAGAAGCAAGTTTTGGCGAGTTTCTACTTGTCAGGAAAACATTCTGTTCTCCAAAAGAAGTACTAGTTGAATTGCTAGTTTGAACTTCAAAAGGCTGAGAAACGGCGTTTACACGCATTTGCGATGTTAAATCCTTTTGTTTGCTCACTTGCGCTGTTAGCTGGTGACCTTTGACCTGGTGGCGGCGTGCTAACGTCATCAGCAGTAGTTGTAGTATTACTATTAGAACCAGACTGTTCATTAAAATGATCATTTACACAGTCTATGCTTCTCACGTTTGTGCAAGTAGTTTTAACAGACAAATTCTTTTAAATAGTCTTTGATTGGATGTTCAGGCCTACCAAAAACAAAACTTCTTTGCCGCTAGTCTGAATGAATCTTTTATACCATCATTCTGTTCACCTACATCAATTTTCTGTCAGCTGAATGTATTTCCATTCTCCAGTGATAGTGTACTATACTTGCAAGATAAGTGCCAGTTAGGGATTTTTTTTCTTCTTCTGGTTTGTGTTCCTTGGAGTTCAGGTCATCCAGGAAGGGTAAATACCAGTGTAGATACCACCACAAGTGTTTGTCTAGGTGCTTCTCATAACCACGCATCTTGTTCTATTGGTCACTAGTTTGTCCTAAAAACCCTTCATAGTAGACTTTCTTCCCCTTCCTTGTATCTTGAGAACCAGAGTCTTAAGCTAAATCGCTAAACATACAATAGAAGGAATCTCCCACCCAGATGGTCAGCAGTTAAGAGAAGGTGAAAAAGGTACCAGAATCTTCAGGTGTCCAGCCTTTGTCAGTTGTTTCTACCCCAAAGTGGTTATGAACCCGGAGGCTCACCTGGCTGTATTGTAAGATTTCTCTGCCACGACTGTGTTGGGAGGCAGGTGAGGATTCATCTAGCAGCACGTCCAAAGAGGTTTTGCAGGCATCCATCTCGAACAGAGGGAACCATGATTGAGGGACCTAGGGAGTTCCTCAGTGTTTGGTTGGGGAAGTTGTTCCCATTACAGTTCTTGACTGTTATCCTGACAGTCTTATCAGGATGTTCCCCTTAAAGAAAGGAACAAAAAAAAAAAAAAAAAATAATAATTTTAAACCAGTTTCTTCTGCTTCTAGGGATCCTCAAAGCGAGTGGATTTTTAGTGAAGGGTTAATCTTCTGCCTTAATGTCCTTAAAACTTCATGGGGTTTCAGTTCCTGCTCCTCCTTGGTCCTCTATTCCTCTTAAAAGGCCTAGAGACCAGATTCTTCTGATGAGATGTCGGATTCTACAGACTAATCCCCCAACTTATACTGCTCAAATTCCTTCTCCTTCAGACTAGGAGTCAGAGGAGGACTATTAGTCCTGATGTTCCTTCGGAGGACACTCTAGGTAGGAGGATTGTGTTTTTCCAATGGGATTGTGCGCTTGGGTCTCCGATATCCACAAGAGGTACTAGGAGTTGCTGCGGTTGCAAATCTCCTAAACCTATGGCTATTCTTCCAGTTTTGGCAGCTTTACTGGATGCTTTCTCCAATGCCTCTTGTGCACCAGATTCTCACCCCTGCTCCCAAGAAGCCCAACAGGTTTTATAAGGTTCCCGAGGATTGTGCCCTGCTGCTGACCCCTCAGTATTGTCTGTAACCTCTGATAAGCCATCTCAATTACTTAGTAACTGCCTCCTGACAAGACAAAAAGAACTATGGACAGGTTGGATAGAGAGACTTACTTCTGCTACCCTAGCTTTTAAAGGCTATTAATTATCAGATCTAAATGTCCAAGTATGTTGGCTCTTCTTTTAGGCCCATCAACTTATTTCCGATTTCCCAGACTGAATGCAAAACTTCAGTTCTTTCAATGATGGGGACTTCCTCTCAAGTTTTTTGACTAAATGTAGTTATGATGCGGATGCCTCTTCTGTGGCTGCTGGTTTTGGTTCAGTTATGAGGCGGTATCCTGCTTATGCATCAACTGCTACCGGATATTAAAGTCAAGCTGATGGATGTTCCTCTGGATTCTAAAGAACTTTTGTTTGGGGAATCTGCTGCTGTCAAGTTCTTCAGGATAAGGGCAAGGCCTTACAGGAACTTTAAACATGCATTTCTTCTGTGCCTAAATTTCAGAGAACTATCCCATGAAGCCTGCCTTTGTTCGTAGGCAATCTTGTCCTTCTACTAAAAGGTAAGGAGAATGGTAAACTGGCTCCTCCTGCTAAGGCCACAGTTTTTCAGGGACTCCTAAGCCTTCCTTTCTGGACAAACCAGGCACTGTGTGACCATCTGGTCTTTCCAGCCTCATTCCTCTTGTTCTTCCGATTTGGCTTCAAATTACTCAGGATTCTTGGGTTCTGTAAAGGGTGCTTCATGGTGTGGAAATCACATCCTCCTTTTATGGGCATTTCTCAACCTCCTCAGGAACAACTTTCCTTTTTTACCAGAGGTTCAAGATCTCAGGGTGCTATTCAACAGCTGCCAGTGTCCCAAAGGGGGGAAAAAGGGTTATACTCTAGAATGATGATGACCAGAAAGAGGGCACCGAGACCTATTCTAGACCTCTCTCATCTAAGCACTTCTCTGCAGGTACCTTCCTTTTGGATGCTGTCCCTTCAGAGATTCTGTTCTCTTGCTTCCTCAGGCCTATATGTGCCTCTGGATCAAGAATGCTTGCTTACCTTCATATTCCAATCCAGTCTCTTTAGAATTTTTTTTTTTCCGTTGCTTCCTGACATCCGTCCTCTGCTTTGCCCTTTCTACTGCTATAAGGGTATTCGACAAAACCCCTTGCTCCTGTGATTTTTTTGCAGGCTTCAAGGGATCCAAATTTTTCCTCATTTGGATGAGCTGTTGATTCAGGCATCCTCTCCAGAGACCCTTTTGCAAAATCTTCATTTTTGCCATCTCCCGTCTTCAGAGCCCAGGGTTCACTGTAACATTTCAGAGTCTTCAGACTCCTCAGGATCATGTTTTTCTGGCTTGCAGGATTCAGACTGTGCCAGTGCTTGCATCCCTACCCTCTCCAAAGGCCTTAACTCTCATTTCTTTCTTTCACACTTCTTCCTCTTCCATTAACTGCCAGGGAGTTTTGAGTTCCAAGTTTCATGGTGTCCACTACTCCAATGCTTCCTCTGGCCAAACTTCAGAAAAGTACAGTTTTGTACCTACCATAAATGTAGATGTTCGAAGATCCACATTGCTGCAGTCCTTACACTTGGGTAGTCCGCTGTCCTCGGTCGGCCCGAATATCAAAGTATAAGGCTGACGTCGGTCAAGGCGCATTAGACTGACATCAGGACGTCAGGGTACAAATGCGCATGACCGACGTCATATCCTCAGTCTTTTCTTGCCCCAGATGTCAGAAGACCCTAAAAAGAAAGGCCAAAACCAAAAGACAGCAAACAACCAACCAACCATCCTTGCACTAATAATATGTACAATATACACAATATTTACAACCCAACCCACACAACCGCCTCTAACTACAGAGGGGAAGGAGGGAGGGTAAATTGGACTGCAGCAATGTGGATCTTCGAACATCTACATTTATGGTAGGTACAAAACTGTACTATGTTCTTCATCTCACATTGCTGCAGTCCTTACACTTGGGTAGAATCCCAAAGCAGAGATAAGGGAGGATGGCAAAACTATAAAGAAGCAGGAGCTGCCAAAATGCCCTGTTAAAATAGCAGTGGCAAAACCAGCCCTAGATTTAGAGTAAAGTGGAAGGTGATAATGCTTAGAGAAAGTATGCACTGAAATCCAAGTAGCTGCCTCCAAAATATCTTTAGTTGCCACCCCCCTTAAAAGCTGTCAAGTGGCAGTAGCCCTAGTGGAATGAGGCCTAATCCCAGCTGGAATCTCCTTACCATGATGGGAATAACAGAAAGCAATGCAAAACCCAATCCACTTAGAAATAGTTTGTTTTGACACAGGCTTGCCCTGAGAACTCAAAGCAAAAGAAACAAATAACTGCTGAGACTGCCTGAACACTTTAGTTCTGCTCAAATAATATCGCAACTGCCTGTGTACATCTAGTGTGCAAAATCTTTTCCCCTTTATTTTGGGGATTTGCATAAAAAGTAGGCAAATGAATAGTTTGGTTTAAAGCCACACTAGAAACCACTTTAGGCATAAAGGAAGTATTAGTACGCAAAGATACCCTATCCTTATGGAAAATTAAGAAAGGCTCAACCGCCATAAGGGCCTGCAATTCAGAAACCCTTCTTGCAGAGGTAATGGCCAACAAAAAGCAGTCTTCCATGATAAATATTTCAACTCGGTAGTAGCTGCAGGCTCAAAAGGTTGTAGAGTGAGTTTCTCCAACACAAAATTGAGATCCCAAGCAGGAGTAGGAGCTCTACGTGGGGGTCTTATATTCTTTGCCCCTCTAAGAAATTGCTTGAACAAAGGATGAGAAAACAATGGTGGGTCACAGTCATAGTGAGCCGAAATTGCTGCAGCATGAACCTTAATAGAAGAGAAGGACAAACCTTTGTCCAGTAACCCAGTAAGATATTGAAGAGCCACACTTAAATTAGGCTCAGAAACATCAAAATCCTTTGCTGCACTCCAAAATAAAAGTCTCTTCCATTTATCTGCGTACACTTTCCTTGTACTAGGCCTTCTAGCTTCCAAAATAACATTCAAAACTTGCTGTGGAAGTTGAGACCCTCTATGGTTCAAAACAGAATATGCCAGGCTGTTAGGTGAAGAGAGTGAAGCTTGACATTGAGTAAATGACTGTTCTCCTGAGACAACAGGTGTGGAATCGAAGGCAAAGGCCATGGAGGCTCCCGTACCAGACTTCTCAGTAATGGGTACCAGTGCTATCGAGGCCAATCTGGAGCTATTAAAATCATCTTTGGCTTGTCCTGTCTGACCTTTAGGAGTACCTTTGGGAGGAGAGGCAGAGGTGGAAAGGCATACACATGAAGATTGCTCCAATTGAAAGAAAGAGCATTCACTTTCCAAGCTGTGGGATGAAACCTTTTTGTGCAAAACTTTGGCAGCTGGTGGTTTAATGGAGAAGCGAACAGATCTATGTCTGGAGTTCCCCATGACACTGTCAATTTCTGAAATACATGAGGATCCAATTTCCACTCGTGGGGATCCATAATTCGACTGCTCAACACATCTGCTAAGGAGTTCTGTGCTCGGCAGAAACCTTGCCTGAAGATTTAGCTGTAAACTGAGAGCAGTCTCCCACAAAATCATTGCTTGCCTGCATAGAGGATAAGAATGTGTTCCCCCTTGCTTGTTGATGTACCACATGACAGTTGTGTTGTCTGTTAGAATCAACACCTGCCCTGGAAGAAGTAAATCCTTGAAAGCTATTAATGCAAACTGGACTGCTAACATCTCCTTCAAGTTGATATGTAGATGTTGTAGTCTGGCAGGCCACGTGTCTTGTATCCACTTTCCATTTAGATGAGCTCCCCAAGCTTTGTCTGAGGCATCTGTCGTTAGAATCTGACTCGCCTCTGGCCGGGTCACAGAGAGTCCCTTGTTTAGGTGACATTCCTGAGCCCACCACAAAAATTCCTTTTGAATGCAAGGTATTATCTGAATGACAGTGTCCAGATCCTGGCAGTGCTGTGTCCATACATTTTTGAGATACCATTGTAGCTTCCTCATATGCAGTTTGGCATTGGGAAGCACCAGAATACAAGATGCCATGAACCCCAAGGCTTGAAGGACTGTCCTTGCAGTCAGCCTGGACTGATGAGACAATTGATGAAAGTAAAGGGAAAGATTCTTTTGTTTGTCTGGGGAGAAAAAGGCCATCTGGGATGCTGTATTCAGTCTTACACCCAGAAAGCACATGTCCTGAGAGGGTACTAGACTGGACTTTATTTCGTTCACAGAATACCCCAGGCATCTTAGCACTGCTATCACATATTGCAAATGATGAAGAAGCTCGTCCCTTCCTTGAGCCAGAATCAGGCAATCGTCCAAATAAGGATAGATCTGTATTCCTTTTAGCCTGAAGAAAGCTACCACTGGAGCCAGAACTTTCGTGAACACTCTGGGCGCAGTAGATAAGCCAAAGGGCAATGCAGAGAACTGATAATGAGAAGTCCCAGCCCGAAAACGCAGATACTTCCTGCAACTCAGTCTGATAGGAACATGAAGGTAAGCCTCCTTGAGATCCAAAGTTACCATCCAATGATCTTTGCCCAGCAGAGGTAAAAGCTGTTGTAACGTCAACATTTTGAACTTGGGAATGTCCAGATAAGTGTTGAGGATAGATAAATCCAAACTTGGTCTCCACGTGTTCCCCTTCTTTGGTACTAGGAACAGGCGAGAATAAAATCCTAGGCCCACTTCTGGCATAGGGACCGGCTGTATGGCCCCTATTTGAAGTAGCAGAGAAATTTGTTTGTGAGCCTCTATTCTTTGCCGAGGAGGAACGTCTGGCATGCCTTTGAAAGGAGGCAAGGTATGGAAATAAAACCTGTAACCTTGGTGTATGATATCCAATACCCATCTGTCTTGGGTAATTAAACTCCAATTTTCCTTGAAAAGTGCCAACCTTCCTCCCAAAGTTGCTGCCAGACGAAAAGGCTGTGGCAGCTGAAAAGGTAGGTCATTGGGTCTGTTTACGAAAGGACTGACCCCTGCCCTCGCCCGAAGACTGTGCAGGTGAACTACCTGTTCTAGGCCTGAAAGAGCCCTGAGCTCTGCCCCTACCACGTCTAGATCTACCCCTAGACTAGGAATCATAAGAAGGATACGTCCACCCCTTGGTAGGCCAATTCCTACTAAACTTCGGAGGCTGAACCTGCAAAAAATCTCTGCATAGACTTAGCCTTGTCTTCCATTTTCTTTAAGACTGCCTCAACAGGTGAACCAAACAACACATCAGACTGTAAAGGAGCATCTAAAATCCTTGTCTTAACATGGTCAGATAAATTCTGATCCCTCAGCCAGGCGTGCCTGCGAAGAACTGACCCAGTGGCAGCCACCCTTGACGAGGCCTGCACAGCATCAAAACCACATTGCAAAGAATGCTTACCCACCTGTTCAGAAACATGTACCAAATCCTGTAACTCTTTACACTCAATACCTTCCGCCAGAGCATCTACCTTAGACTTCAATTGAGAAAGTAGATAATTTTGGTATTTCAACATGTGAAACTGGCAATTCAAAGCCCTCATAGCTAGGGTGGAAGAAGTATAGACTTTCTTTCCCCATCTATCCAAAGCCCTGGCCTCTATCTGGAGGAACCGGATTTTTAACAACAGAAGCCTTAACACCCTTAGGCCCCTGACTAACAGTTTCTGGGACCGCCCTAGGACTCTTAAAAAGATATTTATGAGCTTCAGGCACCCTGTAATACCTATCCGGTTTAACAGGAGCAGGAGGCAAAGAATCAGGATTAAGAGAAGCCTCTGCAAACACATCTTCCACAACATCCAGAACAGGAGGTATAGCCAAAGGCCTATGCTGGGGTAAAACAAAATTCCCTAAGCCTTTTCCTGGAATCAGAGAAGTCCTGACCTTCCCACTTAAAATGCTCCCTCATGGAATGAAGAGTCTCTGAAAAAGAAAAATCCTCAGGAGGAGAAGCAGAAGGAGTAGAATCATCCACATCAGAATCAGAATAAGGAGAATACTCCTGCAAGTCTTCAGCCGAAGACTCTGAAACATCCGAAGCCTGCTCAAACTCCCCAACTCAGGTTCCACCCTAGGTCTCTTATCAGGAGGGGGCAAAGAACCTCTAATCAAAGTAATCAAATCGTCTGCCATTTTAAGCATATGCTTCTTGGGCACAGATCCTGAAGAACTAGGAGTGACACCAACTGAAGCTAAACCTGGCCTGCCTCTGGGAGAAGCCTTGGAAACGGAAGGAGAGTGCCTAACCACCCTAGGAAGGGAGGGGAGTACAGTAACCTGAGAAGCCCCTTCAGCCTGACCTGCCTCCTGAGAGGCCACATCCTGCAATAACAGAGTCTCCCCCTGGGACTCCAGAGAAACCTCCGGCAGAACCCCCGGCTCCACCGACACCTCTAAAGAACCGGCGTCCGGTACGGACGGCTCTTCTTGCCTGGGCTTAGCTGCTTTGTCCTTGCGCTTCTTCGAAGAAGCGGACGTCGGAGCATCCGACGGCATATTATAATTGCACCGCTTCCCGAAGACTAACCTGGCACAATCTAACAGTCTCTTAATAGTGCGCTTATTGAACCTAGCACAAAAGCGACACCCAACAACGTCGTGCTCAGGCCCTAAACAAGGAATACACAAAGTATGATAATCTCTATGCGGTATCTGTTTCCCACAAGAAATACAGTTATTCACTTTTTCTGACATCCGGTAAACCACTGAGGCAAGAAAAAACTAAAATATTCCCCAACGGGGTACTTAGCCAACTTTGACTCGGTCTGAAACTCCGAATTCGAAAAATTTCAGAACACCTAACGGCACTTGCAACGCTGCTTCTGCATCGGACCATGCGGCAAAAAAGACTGAGGATATGACGTCGGTCATGAGCATTTGTACCCTGACGTCCTGATGTCAGTCTAATGCGCCTTGACCGACGTCAGCCTTATACTTTGATATTCGGGCCGACCGAGGACAGCGGACTACCCAAGTGTAAGGACTGCAGCAATGTGAGATGAAGAACATCCACTGAAGCCTTCTCATGTGAAGCCAGTGGAGCTTCAACATGCTCATCCTCTAGAATTTGTAGTTATTCTTGTCTCAGGACAGGAACTTCACTGGTGGATTTAGAAGTGGTCACAGAATCCATGGATCTTTTCATCCCCCCTCTTCCCTCTCAGGAATTGTTCAGATACTTCAAAACATGGGATGGGGAGGGGGTGATTTTTGGTTTCCTAAAAAGGTACAAGGGGTGTGGTCATCTCATCAACAGAAGGAGTCCATCAATGTCAGAGATGAGAGCTCTTCAGGCCTTTCAATCATCTTTCTCCTGGGCGTATCAGTGATGTACATGAAGCAGGGAGGACTGGGATCTTCTTTGCCACTTGGCACTTCTGATATGGGATCTTGATGTCACGTTCCAAGTGACTCTTCAGGCAGTTTATATCCCTTCTGGTCCGAACTTTAAGGACCTGCTTAAGAGCGTCTGCAAGTCCCACAAATGAATGCTTTACAGGGACAGGTTTCTGGACATTATCCACCAGTAGGGTACTCAAGTGGATCTTTTTGCCTCCCCTCTGAACAGACAACTTCTTAGAGTCCCAAGTCCTCTGGTATGGAAGGTGGATGCCTTCTCATTCCCTTGGAAGGAAGGTTTCTTTATGCCGTCCCTCCTCTTCCTCTCTTGGAAGGGAAGGTTTCTTTATGCATTCCCTCCCCTTCCTCATTCCAAAGGTCCTTACCAAAATTCAACAGGTTGCTCCCAAAATTTTGATGGGGACTCCCTTAAGGCCATTACAACACTGGTCACCAAGGACAGCAACCCCAAGTTACCTCACAGGGTGATCTACTCTCACAAGACAATGGGATCTCTTATTCAACCCCACCTGCCCATGCTTCAGCTGACCCAGAGGTGATAGAATTGGTTCATAGATTAGTACTAAGCTAACTGCCCTTGCGAGCCATTTTAAGCCTAGCCAATTACCCCTTGTGAGATTCAAACCCTGCACCTTGTGTTTGCAAGGCAAACACCTTAACCATTAGACCACCCTCCCCATAGCCACCTTTTTTCTGAGGATGTGCTACAAGTCCTGCAGGAGGCCAGGAAACCTACAACTAGGAATGGAAGAGGTTTTCTCTTTGGAATCTCTCATAACATGGACCCACACTGAATGCTCCTTTGGTTCTCTCTTGTGTGATGGTTTGACCTATTCTTCTATTAAGGCCCACTTATTTGTCACCTCTGCTTATCTGCCTTTCTCCTCCTTTAGCCACTAGATTTAAGGAAAAAAAAACAGTTTCTTAAACAAGTCCTTAATATCAGACCTCCCAGGAAGCCCGTTCCTCCTCCATGGGATCTTAATTGTTTTGGAGAAGTTGACTCCGGCTCCTTTTGAGCCTGCTTCTTCAGCTTCCTTGCAACATTGTTCCTGGAAGACTATTCTTTCATTAGCACTTATGCCAGACAGGTGCCGAGTTGCAGGTGCTTATGGCTTGTCCTTTTCTGATTTTCTATAGTGTCCTTGCATACCAACCCTTCTTTCATGCCAAAGGTGTTTAATGAGCCATCACTTAACCAGTCTATTAAATCAATCTACATTTCCCCCTCTCTGCAAACGGACAGTGAGGGGGTACTGCATACTTTGCATGTGTGTAGGCAACATTTGGATATGACTAAGGATATTAGAAAATCTGATCAGTTACTTGGTTTTTCATCCTAGGTCTTTGGGACTAGCAGTATCCAAGCAAGCCATTTTCTTCTTGGATTTCTAAGGCTATTTCTTTTTGTTACACATTTCATGCCAAGAGCCTTCCTTTTTCAATTAAGGCTTATTCTACTAGAGCTATGGCTTCTTCTGGTGCTTTCTTCAAATGTTTAGACACAAATTCTGTTCTTGAAGCAGCTACCTAGGCTTCTGTGCATACATTTACCAAACAAAAGTTGTAGGTTATCTCTAGAGCTAGGGCCGTTTTGCTATTTCAGTTCTTCAATGCTTTTTTTTTTTTTTTTTTTTTTTAGGGACACTTTTGCCCTTTCATTCTCCCAAGTTTCTTCTTGAACTTTGGCACACTCATATGTTTCGAATACTGCAACAATGAATGCAAGGACATTGTACAGTCTTACTATAAACAGTAGATATCCTTGCCTTCACTGCTGCAGTATTCGTGCCCTCCCCCTACTTCTTTACCTTCCTGCATGTACACATTGCCAAAGGAGGAACACCAGCCCAAGGAACCCAAGAGGTGATTAGTTCCGATTTTGGTTGGCCTGAATGTCACCTTTATGCCCTATGTTACACAGGGAGCATTTGGCAATGTTTGACGTACCTTTAAATTAATTGGAGTCTACAGCAGACTGGCTGGATGTCAGGCTTCCATGGCAAGGAAGCTCCCACATTTTTAATACTGCAGCAGTGAAGGCAAGGACATTAAAGCACGAGGAAGGTAAGGACATTAAAGCATGAGGAAGGTACAGTTGTGTAAAACCTTACCATAATGGTAGAGACAGCAGACTGGCTGACTGTGGGAACCAAGCAGACCTCTCAGAAAGCAAAAAATATGATACTAGTGGCTTTCCTCTAGGCTCAGTACTGGGACCCCCCCCTCCAAACATCTTGCTTGTTGTATCACTAAGCCACTAACATACATTCCTAACCAAGCTTGTTGATGACTGCAAGCTAAATACTATATTTGCTCAGTATCAGATGCAAAGGCTAAATCATACAAGTCATTGGTGTATTAGAAAGGAGCTAAATAAAAAAAAAAAAAAAAAAAAAAAAAGGATTAGCTCAAGTCATCTTGGTAAATATTTCAGCAGCAACTTACAGTTCAACTCCAGGCTGACCACTGTATCACAGATCCCAGTACATCTGTAGGCAACTCCCTAGCATCTGACCACTACATATTAACAGTAGTCAGGACAGCCTTCCATTTATCCAAAAAAGGTTCTCACCCAGGTCAGAGAATGTTTCATTACTCCACTCTCAGAACAATTACAAAATAATGCATCAAACATCACACAGGGACTCCTAGGTTCTTTCTAGCCAACAACAAAAATGATCGCCAGACTGAAGCCAAGTTTGAGACGATTTAAACCTCTATCCCCATCATTCTGTTCTTATGGACTCAGCATAACAATTCCATACTGTTAGGAATAAGCCCACCTGATCTCACAAAAACAAAACTGCTTCACAAGCCTTTCATTTCAGAAAGCACACCACTAAACCCATGCAATTAGACAAAATGCTGGCAGAACAAGCAGTTGTAAAGCATCTTTTAAATTTATCATGTACAGCTGTAACTGGGATCGCAGAGGCTATTACAGAAGTGTCACTTGACTATTGGGTATAAAACCAAACAAAACCAGCATATTCAAAAGATCACAAGGAGAATTACTTTGCGAAAATTCAGAGTACTACTGTGGTTACCAACTTAAACCAAATGATTATTCTTAGGAAAACAAGGAAATGCAACTGCAAAAGCAGTTACAAAAAGATGGTCACTACCAATTTCAGGAGGTCATGGAGACAATTATATTTATACAAAAATTAAAACATTTTAAAAAACTTGTTCAGGTAATGGTCATCCAAGCTATGCATTGTGAATGATGTGGGCAACACACACAGTTAGCCTTCTGGAGTGATGGGCACTTTTCTTTTAATCTGGTATACACACCAGATTTCTTCCCATAGTTCACACTGGCATTAATCAGCCCCATATGCTGAAATGCTGTTCCAGGGCAAAAAGAGTGCCGTTCCATAATTTTGAAGGTCATGCAGGAGGCATTCCAATGAGTGCGGTCCCAAAACATTTCCGTCTATGGCTTCAGCCTTGGTTCTTCCACAAGATAAGTTTCTTTGCAATGTCCGAGTCACCGTACAACTGGCTAGCCAACTTTACGGAAAAGTCCAAGCCGTTATAGGAAATATTGTGCTTAACAGCATGGAACACCTCAGAGGCTTCTGCTGCAATGATTCCAAGTTCTGGTCCCTCAATGTTTGTGTTCCTTGCCCACTGTCAACTGGATTTAGCTTGAAGAATAGCAGTCTTATGCTCAGTTGCCTCATGTCGTGTGACATTTCTTCCACCGTGGGTCACTAGAAATTCTCTTGCAGTACCTGCAGAATGTTTTGACATCACTGCATCTCTCGATCCAGTCTAATTCCGTTTTCCAAACATCCTGCCACTTGCACATTCTCCTCTTGTTGCCGACCGACTGCAATGAAGCTGCTGCTCTCTTCATTCTCGAATCTGTACTTGCGTGATATGCAACATTTAGCAAAACTGTGTTAGTATGGTACAGTAACATATTGGTGCACAAATGAACTGGCTAGAAACAGTGGCACATGAAATCATTGGTTTGAAAAAGACTGGCCACCGGATATCATAAAAAACAATGACAAAACAAAGCAGTTTAAATGTTCTTCGATATAGATTCAGTAAAGACCCGAGAATGAACTTGTCTTGGCTCTAGACGATTGCCACCGTTAAACGTCCCAACGACCCCATGTGCAAAAATGGGAAAAAGGGGTTTTAGATTGATGAATACAGACACTGGCTTGAAACAGTGGCATGCAAAAGAACTGGCTTGAAAAACATTGGCATGCAAAAGAACTGGCTTGAAAAACATTGGCATATGAAAAAACTGGCGAATGGTGCAGAAAAGAATTAACATTACAAGCCATTTGAAAAAGGTAATAGTAAAAGTGAGGTCATTTAGGGGGCATTTTGGCCATTGAAAACTTGGACATTAACACAGCTCATAGAAAACAAAATGCATTAATTTTTACAGCTGAACATAACCCCCACCAGAAAATAAAGTTACACATTTCACTGTACAAAAAAAAAATCACTAAAATGAGAATGCACAGCAGATATCATAGACCCGATTTAGCTTTTGACCACAGCAGTTAAAAGAAATAAATGTATACCACTAATTTACACAGTGCAATGATCTACTAATGAACATGCCCAACAGCAGCACTGTCAGATTATAATGAAAGCAGTACATTGTAAATTTATTGAAGACATCACTCAAAACAAAAAAATACAAACTTGCTACTTATTAAAAGCAAACTATCCAGTAACGGCATGGTTTAGCACAATCTCAAATGCACTGCATTAACTTCTGAGCATGCATCCACAAAAAGGAAAGAGTCCATAAACATTTAACTTTTAAAAAATACTTCTTGCAAGAGCAGCTAAAATAAACTACAATGTACGGCAGACTCCATGGACCTCTTTTACCTCAAAACATAGCAACAAATAGTAATTTACCCAGTACCCAGCACAGCGATGCAATAAACAGGCCAAAGCAAAAATCAGCACCCCCATATTCACACATTACAAGCAAAGCAGGACATTTTAAACCTTAAAGGCAGCAAAAAAATAAAATTCACATTTACAACTATAAATAAAAACAATCTTGAAACAGCTTCAGCAAGTTGGCAACATGTACCTACTAGAAGAATAAATGCACTATGTTAAACTATTAACATTCCCCTCAAAGGTAGACCTGTACCACATGCAAGAACAGGAAATATTACCCATTGTGCAAGTCAAACAGTACATAATGACTTCCTGAAAATAGCATCAATTGCACACATTTCCACACAAAAAAGGGCAAACTATCTGCAAAAAGATAGTACCCTGAAAAAGCTACAATAGAAATACATCACACTAAATTTATATTTAAAGACTGCCACCCCCCCACCAGAAAACATCTATACACACGGTTCAGCCTTTAACACTTCCCAATCATACCCAAAACAAAAATCACACACACATACAGGTGTTATATCTTTAAAATCTACTACTCGAAAATCTCAAAATAACCACTGCACAGATTTAAATACTGCGTACTGCACACCCCACCTACCTCTAAACATTAAAAACATTTGAATAAAAGCACAATATTCCCCATTTAAAAACTACCATTTGGAAATCTCAAAATTACCACTGCACAGATTAAAATACTCCATGCTACACCCCCCCCCCCCCATTAACCTCTAAACATTAAAAACGCACAATATTCCCATTTTAAGCCACAAAAATACTATGTACTTACCACTATCAGACTAGCATCCCTGGCTAGCCGGCCTGCTTGGCAGGCTCCCTGGCTGGCCGGCCTGCTTGGCAGGCCTGCTTAGCAGGCTCCCTGGCTTGCTGGCTGGCAGGCCTGCTTAGCGGGCTCCCTGGCTTGCTAATCTCAATCCTTTCAGATTTTGAAATGAACTGCTTTACACCTGCGACCTTTGCATGGCTCTTCCAATGCGCATCCATGCTCCCCTCCATCCTTGCAGCCAATCGCTGCTTGAATTACACCACTCAGACCTAACCGGGAATATCTCCAACTGCAGGTCTGGGTTGGCGACGTAGCCACATTGCCGTGGAATTAACTGGAAGTATTTGACTTTTCCACGGCAATTCAACTAGACTGAAAAACTGGACTTGTCCCACTGCCCGATAATGCGGGCAACAGGATGAAAAGGCTCAACCCATGAGTGTCCCACTGCCCGATAATGCGGGCAACAGGATGAAAAGGCTCAACCCGTGAGTGTCCCGCTGACAATGGGATGGGTGGTAACCGTAGTCTTCTTGGGTAGGCATGACACATCTTAACTTGGCAATATTTGCCCACTCTTCCTTGCAAAAGCACTCCAATCTGTCAGATTGCAAGGACAGCTCTTGTGCACAGCCCTCTTCAGGTCAAACCACAGATTTTCTATTGGATTTAGGTCTGGGCTCTGGCTGGGCCATTCCACAACTTGGATTGTCTTTATTTGGATGCATGGTTGGGGTCATCGTAGTGTTGAAATGTGAAATTCCTCTTCATCTTTCTAGCAGACGCCTGAAGTTGGGTCAAAAGTGACTGGTATTTGGAACTGTTCATAATTCCCTCCACCTTGACTAAAGCCCCAGTTCCAGCTGAAGAAAAGCAACCCTAAAGCATGAGACTGCCACCACCTTGCTTCACCATGTTCTTCTGATGATGCAAAAAGTATTGGGTTTTGAACCAAACGTGTCTTTTGGAATTTTAGCCAAAAAAAGTTCAACCTTTGTCTCAGACCATAACACAACACTTTTTCCCCACATGTTGTTTGGAGACTTGATGTATTGTTTTTCAAATTTTAGCCGGGCCTGGATGTGTGTGTAAGAAAAGGCTTCCATCTTGCAACCCTACCCAATACATCTGGAGAACATGGGAAATTGTCACACGTAGTACACGACCAGTACTTGCCAGATCTGCAGCTCCTTCAGTGTTGCTGTAGGTCTCTTTGCAGCCTCCCTGACCAGTTTTAGTCAGTTTTGGAGGGATGTCCAGTTCTTTGCAATGTCACCGTTTGCCCATATATTTCCTCCACTTTTTGATGTCTGTTTTCAGTGTGTTCCATGGGGTCTACTTTGTTTCGTTGAATCTCATTTCACTGAACTTCACGTTTGAGTACATACTGTCTTCTGGAGAGCATCACTGGCGTTACAACTATGCAGGTCTAATACTAACTCCAGGATCGCACTACTGTGGGGAAAAGGGCATATACCTTTTACTTGCGTTACAGTACTCTACACAGTGCCATACAAGTTCAGTGAAATGAGATTCAGTGAAAGGAATTCTCAGTAAAGTGGTCAGGGTGAAATGAAATTCAACAAATCAAAGTAGACCCATTCCATGGTATATCCAATGCTGTAGAAATTTTTTGAACCCTTCTCCTAACCGATGCCTTTCAACAATGAGATTGAGATCCCTTTGATGCTTTGTAGGCAGAGATCCCTTTGATGCTTTGTAAGCTCTCGGTGAACCAAGGTTTTTGCTGTAGCAGGCAACTGAGTAAATGTCAGGAAAATCCTGCTAGATCAGCTGAACTTTGTTTGGGGTTAATCAGAGTCGCTAATTGGTGGCAGGTGCGTACCCAAGAAGAATGAAAGCTGTAATTAAATCAAAAGGTGCTTTAACAAAGAATTATTTTAAGGGTGTGCACACTTATGCAACCAGCTTATTGTACGTTTAGTGTATATATTTTTCCCCGCAACAGATTTGTTTTTCAATTGAATTGTACAAGTTATAGGTCACATTAAAAGGTGGAAAGAGTTTTGAAATGATTTACACAAAAGATTAATAGGAGTGTGTACACATTATATATATATATATATATATATATACACACACACACACACACACACACACACACACACACACACACACATATATACATATATATATTTTATATATATATATATATATATATATATATATATATATATATATATATACATACATACACACACACACACACACACACACACACACACACACACATATATACAAGCCTCGTTGTTTCGCCATCACCCCTAGGCTTTCGAATACTGGCCAAGGCTCTTGCCATCCCCATAGTGCCTTTTTTAGGCAAGACAAAAGGACAAAACCAACCACCATAACCAGCACAGGTAACCAAAAACTAAGGGTAATTCTACTCAACACCAGAAATCAACCTCAAAATGCACGCACTCGAGGCACTCCTCAGTATGGAGAAAATAGATGTTTGTGCAGTGACGGAAACCTGGTTCAAGGCTCCAGAGAGCACCCCAGCACTACCAGGTTACAATTCATATCACACCTTCCGGCCTCAGTTACCGGATCGCAGTACAAAGGGCACCGGTGTATCCATATTCATCAAGGATACCCACATCTCCAGGTTAGTGGCACAGCATGATGCCCCAAAGATCATCCATGTGCAATTGTCAGCAGGCAAAACCACATTTCAAGTCGTAGCCTGTTATAGATCACCCATGTCCCAAGATGCTCACTCAGCATTCCTTGAGGCATTGGAAAATATAAAGGTCCTACCAAACACCATAAGTTTGGGTTATTTCAACTACCCTGGTATAGACTGGGCGAACTACCAAAGTTCTAACTCCTCTACCCAGCGGTTCATATAAATTTATAAAATTCAAAATGCCCTTGAACTGGTATTTTCTCCCACTAGAGGGAGAACATATTGGATTTAAGTCATCACAAATATGGGTGCCCATTGTACCACACCCATTATCACTCCCTCTCTGGTCAGATCAGACCACAAACTGATCACCCTGGACGTCCTCACCCCTCCACCAGTCAAAGAAACCATCATAAAAAACCTTTCCAAAGCAAGTGGAAAGCTTCACTATTCCCTTGCAGAAGGAGAATGATATCCAGGAAGCAGAATTCTACACCAAGGCACTTTATATAAATCTTCAGGATTGCATGGACCGTGCCATCCCAAACAAAACAAAGACTCCTTCCTCAAGCAAGAAGAAATCAGTCTGGTGGACCCCGGCCATAAGCAAACTATGCAATAAGAGGAGGAGACATACAAAAAAGGCCAAATCTCAAGTAGAAAAATGATCCCTGATCAGCATTATTAAGAAATTGAGGGCCCCTCATCAAGTCAACTAAAGCCAATTTCGAAAAGAAAGCTGCCAAGGATAACCATAATGCCTTCTATGGTTACGTCAAAAACCTAAATGGCAATGCTCAGGTCTGTTCTGAGCTAGTACAAAATGGAATAAAATTACACTGGCCCCACTAACATTGCCAACATCTTGGCTGATAGGCCCTGTAGGTGGTGAGAGGGGTGGTACTATTCCAGGGGATTGTGTAACTCCCAATTATTACTGATATGTTGGTTAATAAGGCTCTATCTAAAGCTAAAAATACTGCCTCCATTGGACCAGCTGGTGTCCCGGGCTGCATCATACACAAGCTCCAAAATGAATTAACCCCGCATCTTAATACCCTGTTCAATCTCTCGACAGGATATGTGCCCACAGAATGGCGCACAGCAATGGTGGTTCCGCTGCACAAAGGTGGGCCCACAACAGACCCTAGGAACTACCTACCAATAAGCATGACCAGTCTGATCTGTAAGGCAATGGAGCGAATCATTATGGAACTCATAAATGGAGAGATTGGGAACCTCCAAACACTTAACCCCACACATTTGACACCATTCCCCATTTTGGGTATTATTGATAACTCACCAGCCTGGGCATAAACCCTTACGTCACAAGATGGATTGCAAACTGGCTCTCAGACAGATCACACAAAGTAAGAGTAGCGGGATCTATGTCCGAATCCAGACCAGTAAGGAGCAGTGCACCTCGGAGCTCTGTCCTGAGGCCCCTCCTGTTTGGCATATACTTCTCAGAAGTACAGACAAGCACTGAAGGGCTGTGGCTGACCAAGTATGCAGACGACTGCAAATTGGATGCTATAATAAGAGTCTCTGACCGACATGGATATCCTCCAGAAGGGCCTTAATGAGACTGATGCATGGTGTCAAAGACATGGTCTCAAGTGCTAGAAAATGCATAGTAATCCCTTTTGGAAAAACAGAGTACCTGAGAACTACCACATAGGAGGTAACCCCCTGAAATCTGAAGTAGTAATAAGGGATCTAGGGACCCAAGAAGATAGTTAGCTTTCCTTAGATAACCATGTTGCCAGAAAATCCTTCTGTGTGACGCATCTGATCACGAAAGGGTTCGCATCAAGATCCAAGGATGTAGCAGTGCCCCTCTACTCTTCCCTCAGACCCACACAATGCACCAATTGGAATGTACCTGGCTATCATCAGCAGCTGGAAAGACCACAGAGGTACCTCACTAAGGATTACTGGCCTCTAACAGTTGCCCTATGCAACACGATTGAAAAAACTAAGGCTTTAATCTGTTGCATACCGCCTTCTCAGAGGCAATCTCTGTCTAACATACAGAGCCATATCCAACCCAGAACTGTTGAACATGCTCCATCTTAGCAAAACCAAATCTACTTGAGCTACACGCTCTAGGGATACAAACCTCAGCACAACAATGAATAGAACATGCTGGAGGGATAGATTCCCTTCGCAAAGACTTCCCTTGCTATGGAACAAGGTCCCGGATCTACATAAGACAGAGCCCCTCACTATCACTCTTCAAGAGGAACCTTGACGAATGGATGAGTAACAGAAAGCTCACACCAGGGATCATACCAACAGCTCTACTAGGACAGGGGCCAAGGGTACTAGCTGCTAGATCAATGGCCTAGGGAATTAACCAAAGGGGCAGTGAATACTGCACAACGTGGCTGGACTAATATATGCTTTCAGGCAGGTAGCCCAGTACCCCCACACACAAGAGATGTTGTGTTTCGGCGTTTACCATCTATATTCCTAGAGACAGAGACAGCACAGTGCGTGTATGTACACGCGCACTGTGCGTACATACACGCGCATTGTGCGTATATAAACATATATGCGTGTGCACCCACACACACTGTGTGTGTGTATACATACATATATATATATATATATATATATATATATATATATATATATATATATATATACACACACACACACACACATACATATATACACACACACACATTGTATATATATATATATATATATATATATATATATATATATATATATATATATATATATATATATATATATATATATATATAATGTGTGGTTCTACCAGAGTTCGTCGACATACCACATAAATAGACATTTACTTACCCGACACGAGAACACCGACAATCCACATCACCGACAGCTGACATAACAGACTACGAAAACGCCGACATCCATGTGCTAATAGCGCCTCTCGCTCCTACCATGTTCCAGGTAATGTAAATAGTTGTCTCATCAGCATAAATCATACAGTATACTCACAGGAAAATAACGCTATGCTGATGACAGACAACTATTTACATTACCTGGAACATGGTAGGAGCGAGAGGCGCTATTGGCACATGGATGTCGGCGTTTTCGTAGTCTGTTATGTTCTCGTGTCGGGTAAGTAAATGTCGATTATGTGGTAGGTTGACGAACTCAGGTAGAACCATACATACACACCTCTGAATTTATCTATACATCTTAAAAGGAATGATTAGTTACTTGTCAACAGAATTCAGATATGCCATACCTTCCGATTAATATAACTGAACCCACAATGCTTTAAAAAGTGAAGGACTAAGATTTAGTGTGGTTGGGAGGGGGGGGGGGGGACCTTTACTCAGACCTTCCAGATCAATTAAACAAAACTGTAACAAACTAAAAACTCATTCCTGGTTTGGAACAGACTGCACAAACATCCACAGAAGGCACTCCAGTCAAGGAAATATTTAGCACTTTTCATCCAAAGACTTAAATCAGTATAAAATGTCAATCAGCTTTACATACTGTTCTCCATATTCAATCGTAAACTTCAAAGCAGTTTTACATATCGCTAGGGACAGAGTCCAACACAAGAAAATTAAACTGTTTGAAGTTTACATAGAGTAGAGTAGAATGTTTATAAAGAGCATTGTTAAAATTTCACATTATACGACCCCCCCCCCCCCCATTAATATTCCAAACCGTGCATGCTGACCAAAGACTTATACTAATGGAAAAAGGTCCGGTCTCCCGGACTTTTACAGCAACGGAGAACGCAAGATCTCAGTTGCTTTTTAGAAACGGTCTTGCTATGTTAAATAGGTTTAACATAGCGAGACACTTTGTAAAAAGCAGCGGAGATCTTGCTTTCTACATTGCTTCCACCCACAGCTCTGATGTACTGCATAAGCATGTGCAGTACATCAGAACTGCCGCAGAATACCAGACAACTGTAGAAGGGCAGCATGGAGACATTATACAATGCCATTATTTAAGAAAAAGTATATATTTTTTTCTTAAATAATGTCATTGTAAAATAGCAGTAACCCACTTCTGGGTGTGGGTAATGCTGGATTTTCCCACAGTCGGTGTGGTTTGGTCATGAGGACGATTACCCACACCAAGGCGTGGGTATATATATATATATATATATATATATATATATATATATATATATATATATATATATATATATATATATATATATATATAAAGGCTGGCAGCTAGAGCAAATTGCTATAAATACCAGGAGGAATCAAATAACTGATGCATATAATGTACTTACAAAAATACTTACCAACCCTGCAAAGAGCAGGGTACATATTATAAAACAGTTATACGTTCCAGAATTTTTGCCAGTCTTTGCTATAGTGTTGTCCATTTCCAAATATTGTTTAAAATTAAGACAGCCTTAACTACAAATCTGGGTTTATTACATAATGTTTTAATATTCAAAATCAGCCTTAAAAAAATGTTCCAGTTCTGAATAAGAATAGATCTAATACTTGAATCATCTGCAGTCAAGCACATACAAAACACCTAATCAGTATAACATGTATTTGTCTTAATATTAGAAACACAGTGGAACTAGCACCCCTGTTCTCATTATGCATGCCAACAGACAATTTAAGTGGAAACTTGTTAAGGCTGCTGTGGATGTAACTGTAGGAAAAAAAATTAAATGACATTACAACTGTAACCCCTGCCTATAAAAAATACTATTTCATGGAAATGCATCTAAAAAATCTCCTGATCATCCGCCCCTTAATTTTTCATGTATAGCGAGTGGGCACAAGTACAAGAAAGCAATAATGCTCAACAAGGTGTGCGTTAATGTGCAATTAGCAGCCACCCAGGGGTGTTAGGCCAGATGCCGCAGGTGGGAGGCCTGTACACCCCTGGAAAGTGTGTTAAAAAAAAAAAAAAAATGTAGGAGGTTATTGTGCTTAGAAAATGGGTTCTCTGTAATAGTTTTTGTTTTTTTAAAGTACTATAATTATTTTAATGTAAAATAGCTCTTCTGCCTAATGTTTCAAACTTGCCGCAATACAAATTCATGATGTTGAGAGGAAGCATTTTACAAACATGTATAAAAAAAAAATAACCAAGTAAAAAACACAGCAATTTTACATAGTGCCTATTCTCTCTCCCATACACACACGTATTTTATGCTCGCTAAACAAAGAACTGCTGCACAGCAAGCGTAATAATGGCGGAGATTTTTTTTGCAGTCCAAGCTCCGCAGCAGCTTGATACGATGACATGAAGCGGTGGACTCGTTTGTCAGCGGGCATTACTTGAACATTAATACCCTGCTGGAGAACAGTCATTCTCCAATCAGGGTGTTGATGAAAAGTTTGCCCATTCTCTAAACTGTAGAAACATTCCTTCCTGCAATTACAAAATGTCTTACTGTTGTTCCATTGTATGGCAACATCCAAATAATTAAACAGGCTGTTTAGGCACGAATTTACAATTCTAAAAACTGTGTAGTATCATTAATATTTGTAACGGCAGCAATAAAAACAAATCTAGAACATTTAAATTACACACATTTTAAAGAAAGGCACATTATACAATTCCCACCACCCCATGACAATATTGGAGGGGGCCATTGTTGCCCCCAAAGCAACCTCTCACTTTTGGTGGTACATCTGACCAGTAAACATGAAGATTACATTTTCAAGCAGGACTTCCATAATTTCACAAACTGTACTTATTGCTATTCTAGGAGCTAAATTACACACACCACATGCTAGGCTAGTATAAAAAGGCTTCACATCCAAAGTGAACATATTAATATCCACTTTGTCAAGACACTGTCTTTAGCAGATGCAACAGGTCTTAAGGGCAAAGGGCATGTCTCACTGAAGTTTAGGCATCCCATGCCAGGTAAAGTATTTGTGAAAAGAGAAGCAAGAACAGAAATCAGAGGGGAACATGCCTCCCAATGTAATAGAATCCACAAGACTTCTTGATGTGGGGTACAAGGCCTTTACTCAGACCGGTCAGATCTCATGCAGTGCAAGGAGACTGGTACATTTGGTCCCATTAACCAAAACCATAACAAATCCAAACCAAGATTTTGCGTTTTAAAAACAGCCTGGTTGAACTGAATCTGAATTCAGTGAGCATGACTATACTGGGTGGTATGGTTCTAGTCACTTTGATCTTGAAGTTAGTGATTTAAAAATGTGGAAAAGTACCAAAAAGCAGGTCTGCGACAGTGAAGTACAGCAGGAGCAACCATCAGGATCTGGGGAGGCCTGCCAGAAATCAAAGAAATTAACTGACAGGATATGTCTGATATAGCAGAAAATTCAACAAAAATTGTTTCAAAATTACTTTATAGCATACTGCTTCTCTTAAGGCACGTTAGATCAACTCGCTCTCAAAATTAAAACATTGGCATAATTGCCGCTTATGTAAGAGAGTTATAGATCAAAGTTAACTCACCTGTAAAGGAAGCATTCATAAATCTGCTTCTGTGATCTGGACACACTGTTTACTCCCATTGTAAAAGGAGCCAACCATCTCTAACTCGCTCTTGATCCAGCTAAATGTACTTTATTTCATGCAACTGTTCTCAAAGCCCCATCCATAGCACTGGTGGATGCGAGAATCTTCACAGCAATTCCAAGTTATACATTTGGTTCTGAAGCCAGGTAGTTTTCCCCATCTTCAGCGATACCTACACCTCCCACACTCCAGCTCTATTCCTAATTGCTTTGCCCCCTTAAATAGGCTACAGATGAAACCTGTACACTATCTGTGCAGGTCACTATAATTACAGCGCACTTTTATCCCCAGGGATACATCATAAGATTCTAGTACAGACCTTTTAATTCTTCGTACTCTGAAATTTGTTCAGTTGAGTACCAAATCTTAAAAAGTTATCACGTTTGTGTGCATCTACTCTACACGATTATAAAAACTGCTTTCCAGGTACTGCAAGCAGATAATTTCAGGGATCTTTTATAAAACACAAGTGTCCCAATTAGGACAGTGCTAACTGGGTTGTAAATGGCTACTTGGCTGGTCACTGATAAATCAGTTAGGAAAAAATATTTTACCAGATGGGTTAGGATTCATTTGGAGCTGGGAGTTGGAGAAGACAGCATGGATGGTGAAGTAAGCCACTGCTGGGTTAACTCATACCGGCCAGGAGGGAGTAAAGCAGCTTAATCCAGACTAAAACACCCACTAAAGCATGGTTCTCAAGTTGCAGTGCATGGGTTCAACACACATTTATACCACCAGGTCTCCTTGTCCTCCCTCTTTCCAGATGTCACACAAAGCACCTTTCTAGCCATCTCTCTTACTAGCTCTGCTGTAGTTACCCAGCTATTCGGTAACTCTTCACTGCCACCCAGTGCCTGTCTTAACTCTTCCCTGAACTCCACCTCACAACTACCCTTTTTGAATTTTCACCATTTGATCCTTGGTGCTGCCCTCACACTCATCCTCTTCTTGAACAAAGTCATCCTACAAACCACCATCCTATGCTGCCCAACTACACTTTCCCCTGCCACCAGTTACAGTCTACAATCTCCTTCAGACTGGCCCTTCTACACAAGATATAATCCACCTCTGTGAATCTTCCTCCACTCTTGTATGTCACTCTATACTCCTCCCGCTTGTCAAAATACATATTCATCACAGCCATGTCCATCCTTTTCGCAAAATCCACTACCATCTGACCTTCTGCATTCCTTTGCTTAACACCATACCTAACCATCACTTCCTCATCCCCTCTGTTCCCTTCACCAACATGCCCACTGAAATCTGCTCCAACCACCAGTTTCTCACCCTTTGGTACAGTCATCACCACTTCATCCAACTTGCTCCTAAATTTCTTTTTCCATCCATCGCACACCTAACTTGTGGAGCATATGCACTAACATTCATCATTACACCATCAACTTCCAGCTTCATAAACATCACTCTGACACTCCACCTCAAAAACACTCCTAGCATACAGTTCCTTCAAGATTAACCCCTACACCACTTCTCCTCCCATCCACACCATGATAAAACAATTTGAACCCGCCTCAGATACACCTAGCCTTGCTCCCCTTCCATCTGGTCTCGCACACGATATGATGGACCGAAGGAAGGTTGGTATATCAGCTAGCCCTCTCCCTATACCAGTCATACTGCCAACATTCAAAGTTCTGACCCTCACTATGAAGATCAAAGGAAAGAAAAAACAAACTGCTACTAAACCAGCACAGCTCCTGAAGCCAAACAGCAGGACTAAAACACCTCCCAAACACATGTATGCTTGTTCTGGAAGTCGAAAGCAAACGCAACAAGCTGCTACTAAGCCAACACAGTTCCCAATTCCAAGCAGCAGAACTAAACACCTCCAATAAGCACAGTCAGAGAGGTGAAACTCCCAGACAAACACAGCCAGATAGCCAAACTCACGGAGGCAGGTCTTTTTAAATTCCAAAGGGATAAGCAAACAAGACACCAATAAACAATCACCATGTTTGTCGTTTTTACCTGGGGCTCTGGCTTTGATTCTTTCTGGTACAGCTAATTCTACACACACTTGTGCAAGTAATTGTATAGGGCTTTAGTGTGAGCTTCGGTGTAATGAACACTTTCAACTGGCGGTGGGGCTCTGAATGCATGGATACCTTCACTGAGGAGGATATAGTTGGCCTTGGTGAAGTTCTTTAGCCAGAAGTTATATAGTGCTAGTGTCAGCTCAAAGTGGACAGAGTTGTGGCCAGATTTAACTGAGGGTCCGACAGTTGCAGTAGTGCATCTGTTTTATGCGTTAGTGGAGGACAAGATCTTTTATGTTTGTTCCTCTTGTCAGGGTATGAACAATTTGTTCCAGGGCATCTGAGTTATAAGTCAAGGAACCTTTGTGCTAGCAAGTTCAGGCTAGCTTAGGTTTTACATTTGATAGTGGGATAACTGAAATCCCACATAACCAGGGAGTGTTCAGTAATATTTGGATAGTCTCCAGTCTGGTCAAGTAAGCGTCATGTGCATCATGACCCATGGAGAAGGATCTATAACTGGCTAGGACTGGAATGGGGATCTTATCCACCATAACCTGAACTTGTATAACTCCATGGAGTTGTTTGGTTCTCACATGTTCATTTTACAGTCTGAAGGTGTGGAAGACGTAGCCTTGCAAGGCCAGGGTGGAAGACGTAGCCTTGCAAGGCCAGGGTACTCTTGAGGCCTTGAACCAGGTTTGCGACTGCACAGACATCTGCATCTTCCAGTGATAGAAGTGCTTCCAGAGAAAGTGTTTTTGTTTTAAGTTCCTAGCATTTAGCAGCATGACCCTTACTTTATGATTGGCAAATTTCATATCAGCAAGTTTGAGACTTTGCCAAGGGGTGGGGGGGGATAAAGCACTATGGGGGAAGGCAAGAGCCTTTGCCAGCATCCGAAAGCTTAGAGGTACAGGTGAAACCATCTCTGGGAAAGCAGGGAGGTTTGTTGACCATTGCTTCCTAGACTGATAGGAACTGGATCCCCTTTGAATGACACCAAAAACTAAGCAAATTATTAAAATCAAAATCAGTTTTTGTTTATACTGTGGCATTCTACGCAAGGGTAGTTATGCTGCTCAAAGATAGGGACATACCTGCCTGGGACACATACTCATCACGTCTCTCCATGTAGTCCAATGGAAGTACATCTCAGGTCATTCACTCCAGAGTCATAATGGCACTTGTTGCTGAGAGACTGAGTGCATGGGTGATCTGACAAATCCTGGCACCGGCCAAGTAGCAGACTGACTCCGGCCAAGTAGCAGACTGACTTTCTCCTTATCAAACCTGGTGAATGGGACATCTGTCTCATTGAGTCTCCAATAAACTAGACAACTTGGCTTTCGGGTGTTGCGCCTTACAGGCTTGGTAGGCGAGACACTGGTATTGCTGTGCATCATGGGTGTTGTGAAGTGTTACTTGGAGCAGTCTTGTGTTTTGGAGGTCTCTGGTGCCTTGGTAGTTTTTTTTTTTGAGAGAACCTTCACGCATGTTAACTTGTGTTGGATGCTTACTATTTGTAAGAGTAGTGGTACTATGTGCATGTGTGGTGGTGGGGGGGTTGGTTGACAACCTGCGTTACTGTTTTGACTGCTTGAGAACAGATTCAAGATTCTTGGTAGAGACATCTCTCGCACCATGTACTAGAGTAAGATTAGTATTTGGTTGTCGGCATACATGAGGCAATTGCTACACTGTCCCAAGAGACCCAAGTAAACAAGATTGGCAGGAGAAACAAGGATGGTCATAATGCTAGGTTGAAGACTGTTGTCACAGAGGGGGGGGTGCTTTTCAGGATCGATCAAGGAAAAACTCAGTGGATGGATAGTTCTGCAAGTTTTTTTTTTTTTTGTAATTTAAATAGGTTTCAGCTCACCAACAGTATTTTGACTGGGAAATTACCAAGGGATACACTAATGTGCTACAGCTGCAAGTAAATGGAAATTGAATGTGTCCTGCTATGGTGCACAATTGTACAGCAGTGTGCAGTGTTGTGCGACATGCACACAAGCAGAAAATTGCTCATATGCTGGGCTTAGACAACAGAAGCTAAAAACTTGAAAAAAAAAAAAAAAAACATTAAAGAACCAATGGCTATGCTTATTCATAGCCCTAGACCAACCACCCTTCACCAGACAGGTTCCACTCAAAACAATTCTCTCAATAGAGTGCAGAAAGGCCCCTTCCAATCAAAGATGGATACCAATCTGGGCATGGAAAAGGATATATAGGAGTGTATACTTAAAGGCATAATATGGCATGAATCATTGAAAACAGACAAAGCATTTGAGAATGAAGTATATATCACATGGGATCATCTATTACAAACAGTTCAGAAAATGGATGCGAGAAAACCAGATATAGTAGTCCATGAAAAAGACGTAGCACCGATCACTGAAATTGCTTCACCCAGTGATTATAGTTTATTAGAAAGACAAAAAGTCATAAAATACCAGGATTTGCAGACAGAAATGAGAGCAATGTGGAAGATAGACTTCCCCAGACAGTTTGATAGAGGTAGGAGCAATAGAAGACTTTAGTTTTTTTTGTTTTACATATGCTACCAATACACACAAACTCTACAGGAGTCAATTCCGGGCACATTGCAGGTGCTGCAAAAAGCATAACTGGCTAACAAAGCCTGAACCCATACTAACTTTGTTAACTTATCATAATTTTAATTTAGGAATGGGGGTCCATTCCACATCTTGATACTAAAACCCAAAAGACTTGAAAAAGATAAACACAGCGTACCAAGAAGTTAAACCAAGTATATAAAACACAAAAGGCTGTCAAATTTTATGTTGTTAATGTCAGGTAGTCTGTGCTGCCCATTTTGTTACATGGGCCTAAGAATTGGACAGAAAACTGGGCAGGGTGATACTGGAACATTAATGAGAGAGGCTAGACCCACAGACCGTACTTTGCTGCATGGAAAGAGTTCAAATGGTCTAGGTAGAACAAGGGGTTGCTTGTCTAAACTTAAAAAGGAGATTACTAATCTAGGTCTCTTCACAAAATGTGATTAAAAACTACACAAGTAATACCAGTGCAAGTTTTAAAGCATTACATTTTGTTAGCTGGCTGTTTTTCAAGCCATATGTAATAAACTAAATCCCTTGTTTTTGTTCCCTAGCCATCTATTAACTCTCTCTACTGGCGAGACTATAAAATATCCAGAAGTGTGCCGATACTAGAAACTTCCTTTTCAGCCAAGGACCCATCCTAAACTCTGCATCAGCTTTACTTTGCATGTTGGTATTGCAGTACAGACAAACCACCACCAAATCATGTTCTTCCATCAGATTCTTTCAGCATGGCTACCACTTGATCACAGGTCAGGGGTGTTGGACACCATAAAGAGACAGCAAATGTTAAAACTCCAACAGCATCTAAAGTCAGTGGGGTGGGTGAGAATAAAAACGTTCACCATTTATAGCTACCCTAAAATTCTTTCCTCATGAAGCAGACTTCCAGTGTATTGGACCATTAATGCAACAACACATATACAACAGTATACAGTCAGCTTCAGCATTTTGCAAATCGAATTTCTGAGACAAAAGTTATTCTTTTTCTGTTTTGAAAGTATATTAAAAAAAAAATTGAAAAAAGTAAATGTAAAAGCATTTAACAGGGGAGATACCACCTCTATACACAAGTTAAAGGTTATACTACATAATTAAAAAGATACTTATTTTATCTAAATTTATTACTCCTGCAACACTCCATTCTGTTCTTTATAGTAATATCAATTCATGCAGAATGCTAGAGCACCATCTAGCAAGACCAAACTTCCGTAGTCTAAAGTTGTACAAAGCCACTGGAAAAGCCCATCCATTAAAATATCAGTTCAAGTTACGGAAATTAAGAGGTCTGGTGCAGCAGTGTACCACCTGAAGCTCATGATATTACTGTAAAATTACTGTTTTCCTTAACTCCTCATCATGAAGTTGTACTGCCTTAGACAGTGATCCCAACACTCCAATATATATCAGTACGTGCAGTCTGGCAGCTTACTTTTGAGTGTCAAGGCAAAGGCTGCGAGTTACTAGAATCATCCCACTGCCCTTTGTTCAATTCCTTCAGTTTGCAACCTATGCATCTGAGCATGTCACATCAATGTTCCGAGGTCAGTCCTGAAAGAGGCATCCAGTGGCTTAAACACACACACCGCCCATGGAACAAGCGCAGCTCAAACAGGAAAGACTATTGCAGACAGTTTAAAAACACCATTTTTATTTGGGATGCCAAGTAGACATACCAACACAAATACATTCAAAGCAATAACACACACTGCTAGGTTTATGGCTAGCAGATATTTTCACTTAAGATCTGGATACATGCACACGCCACCTATAAATCATGTCTCCATTACATAGCAGCAGTAACTTCTCTAAAAATTCATAATGGACAGCAAGTTGAACATGTACTGGTATTCCCATGAGCAGTGCATCAAGGCATCTTGGCCATTGCAGTATATGGAACTAAATTCCTCTCTCACAGAAGTCATTTATGACCCTGACACAGACACATGAAGCTTGTTGAGGTTTCTCACACTGGACAAAGACTAAAACGCACACTTATTCTTTTATAAAGAATCAAAAAGAGTAGTTAAAAATCCATTATGGGAAGAAAAAGTACATAATTCTGTTTTACAAATTGTAAAAACTTTAAAGCCAAGATGACAGACTGTAAACTATACAATTAAATAAGAACACTGAGGAGCAGATCAAATTTTACAAGTTCTTCACACTCAGGAAGAAGTAATTTAAAATAGAAGTGGTATCACCATTACCAGTTGTAAAATGTGTACATGTTATGTTATGTTACTACTGTATATTATGCATGCAAGACAGGGAGAATCTCCAAATGGTCAAATCTGATAAATGCTTTACCTTATGTTATGTTACTACATTGTATATTATGCATGCAAGACAGGGAGAATCTCCAAATGGTCAAATCTGATAAATGATTTACCCCAAGTGACCAAAATTAAATACACAACTACAAAGCAATTGAAGGTGGATATATTTTAAGAGTAGGACAGAGGACCACTCCTGCATTTACCATAATAACAGATCTAGTCCTAGCTTGGATGTTGCTGATTCTCCCTATAGCAGGGCAATGTGGGTGACAGCTGCTTGCAAAAATGTGATCAAAGAAAGTCATTGGTCAAACAGCCATAGCATCCACACCAACTTGAAGGACTCAAGTCCCACCTTTGACCCTATTGTGATTTGCAGTGGTAATAAGTGTTGATTTTCTCATTAATGCCAGCCTAGGGACCAGATGCTGTTGTGAAGAACTAGTTACCTTCATCTTAAAAACATTTCCTGCAAGCTTCTCTTTCCTCTTTAGGACATCTCTGTGGTAGCATAAGCCCTTGGTTGATTTGTGCAGCTCTTTCCATGAGGCCTCCCCAATTGCGAGCTGGACTATAGAATCCATAACTTTGCAGTAGCTTACTAGTTCTGCTTGTTACCATTTTATTCATTCTGTTGCTGTCTGGTTCAAGTCTTGCTTGGGGCTAAAATAAAATGCAATTATCCCCCTGCAAGGAAAAATCAAACTCAGTCTCCTACCGACTAGCCTGGATAATACACAGTACTGTTGAGTTGCTGGAGGTTGACGCCTCACATGAGCATTCTCACCACACTCAAAATCAGAATCCCCCAACCTAGAACTCCCTTCCCCAGTGGTTAAGGAGCAGTAATACACTATGGTTTAAGGAGCAGTAATACACTATGGTTTTAAGACCTCACAGAACAAAATTATCGAAGTATACACAACCTCTCCACTGTCACTGCAATCCAGTTTTACCTAGCTTTATCTGATCCAGTCATTCTGCCCGATCTCATTTTACATCTTTAGCAACTTGCTCTAGTGACACAACTTGCTCTAGTGACATTCTAGTATTGTAACTTTTAAATCACCTTTATCATTTCATCTGAAATATTACTGCAAAACAATTACCGATGTGAAAAGTTACAGGCTACAGCAAGGACCAAAGCAGGCAGCATGGTTAGTTTAAGTTATGGCTATCCCAACATACTTCCACTAAAAAGGAGAGAATTGAAATTGTATAAAAAACTGTCAAGTAGCTCAAATGTGACTTTTCAGTTCTAAAGCTGAGGCACTATTAAACCCCCAGAAAATGTAGACCTTTACTTAAAGGGAAGGTTTTTCAGAAGGCTTTGAAGTAGAAGTACTGTGCAGCAATAACAGTAACATTCTGAAACATGCAATACTATTTCTCCAAGTTCTCTCCCTCCAACAGGGATCATGTCCCAGATAAAGATCTCTTTGTCAATACTTTCCATACCAGCTAAGCAAAAGTAAAACTGAAGTACTAGCATCTCTTTAGGAACGCATTTTAGTTAATTAAGCAGAGTTGTTGGTGTCTCTTTCGGCTTTTCCCGGTTAGTGGTCACCACAGCGGAACTCTGGTCCGCTAACGATTGGTAGTTGATTTTTACATGCCAAGTTACCAGCCCTGATGCACAACCTTCAACGAAGGTAAGCCCATTCACACATCTCCATGCAGAAGACACTCTAGCTGAGAATCGAACCAGATACAGTCTTGACTATGAGGCGACAATGCTACCACAGCACCACCACCGTAGGTACCTAGTTAATTAAGCAGAGTGTAAAAGAAAATCATAACCTAGGTACAACCTGCACTTATTTATGCAGTTTGAGCTCTACGGTTTTTTCCTCTTCTTTCTTTTGCCCATGCACACAAAAAGGGACAGCCCTTGGACAACTGGTGCCCTATGCAAAAGGGTTCCACAGCACCTCCCATACCACCAAGTGTCCCCATCCTGGTCTACCTACGCTATCCAGGGTTATTTTCTTTGTGTTTTTTTCAGTTTGTCTTGCTCTCCAGTTTTTCCTATATTCAAACACATTGTAAAGAAAACCATTTCTTGATTTTGTTAATTCTTTGTAGCAAACACCGGAACACCGGAACACCCCCCCCACCCCCAACAGTGTTGCCCTCGGCAGCCACCTAGTTGGCCTATTCCCAAGGCCGGTTATGCAGATAAAAGTAAGCAAATACAATTCTGACTACTTAATGCCGTGTAACTGTACTACAGCTTGATGGAATGGCTATATATGAAAAGCTGTTCTACAGCCATTACAACAATTAGAGGAGAATCGGCTCATGGCTATATATGAAAAGCTGTTCTACAGCCATTACAACAATTAGAGGAGAATCGGCTCCCACAAAATGCAACCGCACATCAGGACTAGCCTGAATAAACACAGAATCAGGATTTCATTGTCGTGTAGCCCGACAAAGTAAATTCATGTTCCACATGCCTTCTCTCTCTGCCATTACCAGTAAATACCTCATGTGTTTGTAGAATGTTAGCTTGTCTGCTCTATGGCAGGTAAATGCCACTATATAAAAACTCTGCAAGTGTATTGTGAAGCCCCCCCCCCCCCAAGCAGCTCACAGAAATGCATGACTTGCAGAGGCACAAAAGATTTCTGCAGCATTGATCTGCTCATAATGACCAGGTATCTAATTTGAAAAATACTCTTACAGTAGGGATACAAAATGGATGCTACCATTTCTTCATTGTGGAGAGGGCAGACTTCCAAGGTACACATTTTTCTGAATGTGTATTGCAGGCATCAATACAAGCCAGAGAGCATTAAAATTTGCAGCTACACCCAAATCTGACTGCACTGTTCCTAGAACATCCATTGCAAATATTAACAGTAAATGGTTTGACAAGTTTATCATTTTTGGCAAGATGACCTCCAGCACGTGGATACTAGCAGGCATACAATCCTACACAGAATTTTCTTTTAATGTAATGTAAAGATACCAAATTCTGTCTGTAAACCACTACAGTCAGAAAGGCAAAGATGCTGCTATGAAATGCACACCTTCAGGATAAACTGTCATACATTCGTACTTTGGGTTAAACAAACCATTCATTGGCAAAACTGAGAAGAGGAAGAGTGTTACATGAGAAGAGCAAAGTGAAACTGCCAGAGTCCCTTTACAATCCAACTATGAAACCAAAGACTTAAAGTGGTCACTGCTGAGACAGATTAGGTCACAGAATGGATGGAGCTGAATTGGTTCTGACCTGCGACAGGCAGTACCTGCTGCAAGCAATTTTGGCAGGTTGGCTGCTAAAGTGAAGACAAACGTGAACCCATTTTCTTCTACAAGCAAGGAGAACCACTATGATCCAATAGAGACTCTGGGCATAGTGCCAAACCCTTTCCAATTGAGTCCACTACCCCCCCCCCCCTCGCCCCCACCGTTCTTCTGAATTTTAGTGGAGGAACAGACGTGTTTTACTGGAAGCTGTACTATGCCCAGTGTTGCAATTTCTACTGCAACAGGTCTGCAAAGCAGATTTGTCAGTGTGATTTGCATATCACTATGCAGGTGCAGTGGGTGGGGTAAGAGAGTGCAGAGGGATAAAACTTTAATAAGGCCCATACAACTAGAGATTCCATTAACAAGTTGGAAAAAAAGTCCAACAGAGCTCAAGGATGGCAGTGTTCATCTTGGGGGGGGTGCACACACTAGTGGAAGAAAAATCAGTGTAGGTCGACTTGCTGTTCATGATCACCAAGATACAGCATGCAGGTTGGCAAGGTGTGGCTGGTTTAGGGCCATAGCAGGCAGGGCCTCAAGAAGCAATGCCTCAAGTCTAGACATAGTCCACAAATCTCAACACTGGCATACTGAGTTAAGAGGCTACAGAATGCCTGGTCTAGGCATTAACAACATTGCCAACTTAACTCTGCTCATCTCTTCACCTTCCAGCGACAGAAATCTTTGCGTGTTTCTCCATACACATCCCTTCATATATTCTTTTAAATGAATAACAGGTCAGCTTAGTGACAAGAGGTAGGTGCTGCAAGTCAATGAAACATTTTGCAAAATGAAGTAGAGTACAGCGAGTGAAAATGTTCCATTTTACATTCTGATAAGCTAGTATGGGGGTGTGGTCATTCAGACTGCATGGAAAGCTCTACATTGTTTCCTAGCTTGTGGGGGGGGGGGGTGCAAGAGCACAATTACACTAACCACTATGACAGCCTATAGTTATCTCTCCATTACCCAACAGATGCTAGAGATTTGTTGGGATACAGGGCTTCAACTTAGCCTTGGGAAAGCATGTGTACATAGGGATACAAAACAATGGAACCATGTATGAGGGCATACAAAAGGCCAAAATTCCTTAGCAAGCAATGCATAACTGATCCGTACAGCAAACAAGAAGCCTTGTCATTTAGATGTTGGTGGCTCAAAGCCATGAGAGGAAATTATTCTACATACAACCAACTGATGCGCATCAGAGGTGAAAGGCTAAGTGTTACTTTCAGTTTTACTACTTATCAATGGTGAAGCTTGGCCCAAGTTGTAGAAATTATGTAAAGTAGAAGGGAATCAGATCAGTGTCTAAATTTCAGCAGCAAAAAAAGGGAGGTTACAACAAAAGGCTTAATATGGTGTTTTAAGCCAAACAGAATCTAAACCTGGACGCAAAAAAGCAGCAACCTACTCCAAACGATCCATGGTCGTTTAAAGTACGGAATTAGGATGACATGGTATTACAAGAGAAGCACAGCAGCCTTTAGAGTCAGTAGTATAAAGGACTACGTACTTCAACAATGGCAAACATGGAGCAAGGAAAAGAAATAATAAAAAAAAAAAAAAAAAAAAAAAAAAATTGAGTCAGCCTTAGATAGGCTGCGGTCCTGCAGCTGTGTGATCCAGATTTCATGGACTGGACAACAGCCATGGAGTCACAGGTTTAAATAGTTACTGGCACACTGGGCGGGGCAAGGCATCATCCAGTGACAACCTCCGTAAAGTACAAATTTACACAAGGCATAAAATCAAGGACAATACAATGCCGAAATATAGCCAATTATGCTTACAAATTTCAAAAATGCTTCACTAAACAAAAGGCAAGTTTTTCTACTTCTTCTCCAGTATGTGCACACTGGGGGAAAAGGTACATTTATGAATGTTTTTAAACACTTGCTTATAATGGCATACTATTACAAAATGTATATTCATACACTAGTATTCAAATAAAATACATATGCATTTACATAGAATACATTAAGAACCACTCAGAACCATCTTTTTGAAAGGATACATTGCACAGAGAATAAAACCTCAACCTCACTGGTTACACAACATTCCAAAGAATGTTACTGCAAAAGGAAAAGCCTGCTGGAAAAGATCACCTACCCTTGAGACTAAATCCCTGCATTGTGAATGAACTTTTAAGTTGCCAGTTTTCCAGTTAGACCACAGCAAGAGTGCAAACATCAATCCTTCCTAAAGAGGGTCCAGCAAGTCACCACGGCTGAATTACCAGCTGCCAAATATTTAATGAGGTAGAAATCACTCTGCTTGTCTAACTGCACTTTACTATTGCAGTTAACAGTCCATGGGATCAGCCAACACGTCCAAGAATGTACAGTTTTAACCCACTGCAATAACTTTGGATGCAAACAGTAAATGGAAATGTGCCCGTCTCTCCAGGAGTGTCAGTATATCCATGTACTATTTGGATGTGTGTGAACACGCACAAGTATTTCATCATTAATCATATTACTAATACTTCCAACTTTCAAACATTAAGCAGATGGGCTACTTTACAAAGTTCTAGCTTCTTCCAAATGCAAAAAAAGCCCAACAGGGTGAGCAGATTAACAAGCAATTAAATGTTTAGGCACAACTTTCTGGAGGTGTTTTCAAAGTTTGGGCCAAGGAAAGAAAGAAGTCAGTGAAGTACAAAACTGTTTTTAAGGTCTCTGGAGTACTCATGCATAGGAACATGGTTGAGTTTGGATTTTACTGGATTTGACAATATATGAAGTGTTAATACAGGAGACCGTTCTTATTGGAATCTAGTTAGATTGGTTGAGGCAGTGATGTTCTGCTTGGAGTGAGGAAGAAAGAAGTGAGGATCTTTTGGATAAGAAGATTTTACGTACCCAGGCAACAAATGTTTGCCAACTATACAAGCAAAATATTTACAAACTGCTGTTGGATATTGGAAGACATTCGTTCCTTTACAGTCTATTATTGTTAAGTCTTTATGGAATGGACTGCGGTGTCAAAGGACTGCATCACCGAAATCTCAATTACACTGTAAGGAATTGGCCATGATGGTAAGCCAACTAGTACAGCTGGCCAAGTGGATCACTCAAGTAGATAGCACAGACATTCCCCAATAAAATTTCATACCAGATATCTGCAAATGGAACAAAGCTGTAAAACATGGAGATGTGGTTTACTGTGGATATATTTCGGTTGCCAACTACTGTAATGTAAATTGCCCATCTTGTTGTAATATGGCACTGTAATGCTGGCTGTACTTTGTTAGGCATGGCAATTGTAACTATGGCTATGGTACAATATACTCATGCTGGGCCAGCATGGCAGAGTATAGCAATTGAATAATAATGGATGGGGTTTGTAGTGACCCAGGTTCATCAAGCACAGAATGAATGGGCTTCTGGGATTAGCAGTCATGACACAAAAGATAGGCAGTGAATATCAGCACTCGTCTGACTGAGCCTCTGTAGGACTGGCTACAGTGATGTGATACAGACTTTCACAGTACAATTCAATTCTGCCATGTATCAGAGCATTTCTTACTCAGCAGCTCTAACCAACAGTCTGCCATGTATCAGAGCATTTCTTACACAGCAGCTCTAACCAACAGACAAGTGTTTAAATGTCTTGCAACAAAAAGCCAGTGTTCATTGGAATTATATATATTGTGAACTAAAAGGCCTTGGTTTGATACCTACACCTTTTACTGGTGTGAGGAGAGTAGAATAAGTCTCTTTGTACCACAGTGCTATGGCACAGTCAATACCTTTTACAGTGGGTTGGCAATTTTATAAATCCCCAGCTATAGCCATATGGCAAAATATGCACCAAAGAAAAAGATCAGAACACCCAGCATTACAGTTACACTTGTTATTATACACCCAATCCTGTCAGTTACAAAATTACATAGAAGGCTTAGACATTAAGGAAATACCATTAAACATTTTACAGTAAAAAGACAAAGTACTCCCCTGCATTGATGTCTAGTGTATCAAGGATGAAAAAGTACAGTTGTGTACTCTTACCATAAATGTAGATGTTAGAGTATGTTCACTGTGGCAGTTCACTGTGGCAGCAGCCAAAGTTGGGTCTGACGTCAGCTGAAGTCGCTCCTTCCCTGACGTCAGTGTGCCAGGGGTATAAAGACCTCAGCCGACGCCATTTTTCCACAGTTTCTTGCCCCAGATGTCAGGTGCCCAAAAATAAAGGCCAAAAGCTTAATCAAAAGAATAAGCAAACAAGAACATTCCTAAATAACATCAGCAAAAATACCTCAGAAAAAAGAAGTGCCAAGGAGACACAGACAGCACTCAAAGAACAACAAAAGAGGGATATAGGAGGGAGGGTAACCCAGACTAACAGTGAACATACTCGAACATCTACATTTATGGTAAGAGTACACAACTGTACTATGTTCATCGTGGTTCACTGTTGGTCATTACTGTAGGGTTGAATCCCAAAGCTAAGAAAGGGTGGATGGAGAAGGAACAGAAGGAGCGGCTACAAAACCCTGCAGGACTGCAGAGGCAAAGCCTGCCCTAGATTTAGAATAAAGAGGGAGGTTGTAGTGCTTAGAAAAAGTATGCACAGAACTCCCAAGTTGCAGCTTCTAAGATCTCCTTGGTAGAACTCCACTGAGAAAAGCTGCCGAAGTAGCAGTAGCTCTGGTAGAATGTGTTCTAACATTAACAGGAACTGGTTTGTCATGAGAGTAACTTAACTTGATGCAGTGGGCAATCCACTTAGAAATAGTTTGCTTAGTGATTGCTCTCCCCTGTGAAGTAGAAGCATAAGCTACAAACAATGTCAGATTGCCTGAAAATCCTGGTCCTGTCCAGGTAAAAGCGAAGCTGCCTGTGTATATCTAAAGAATGCAATATTCTTTCACTCTGAGGATTAGAATAAAAAGATAGGTAAAATGAATAGTCAGATTCAAGGCTACTTTCGAAACCACCTTAGGCATGAAAGGAGGGATTAGTCCGCAGGGACACCCTGTCCTGATGAAAAATAATAAAGGGTTCCACAGACATGAGTGCTTGTAATTCCGAAACTCTTCTGGCCGAGGTAATGGCTAAAAGAAAAGCAATCTGTGGAAGCTGTAGGTTCAAAAGGAGACAAAGTTAACTTTTCCAAAACAAAGTTGAGATCCCAAGTGGGAACTGGTGCTCTTAAAGGGGGCCTTATATTCTTTGCCCCTCTGAGATATTGTTTAAGTAATGGAGGAGAAAAGATTGGGGGATCCGTATTGTAATGTGCAGAAATAGCAGAAGCATGAATTTTGATAGATGAAAAGATAGGCCCTTATGCAACATCTCTGTTAGGTATTCAGAGGAATGTTTGGAACTGCAGAATCAAAACCATGGGCCTGATTCCAGGAGCAAAATCTCTTCCATTTACCTGCATAAGATTTCCTGGTGCTGGGCCTTCTAGCTTCAAGGATTACATCCAGTACCTGTTTGGCAAGGGTAGAGCTGTAGATTCAGAGTTTTGACATGGCTGTGCAGGACCTGGCCGTCTTGTTGAGACAGTAGATGGAATTTGTGGCAGAATCCAGGGTGGACCCTGAGCCAGGTTCATCAGGGTGGAATACCAGAATTGCCGAGGCCAGTTGGGAGCCAGTAAAATCATTTGCGGTCTGTCCCGTTTGATCTTCAGAAGTACCCGTGGTAGAAGAGGCACAGGAGGAAAAACATATACTGAGAGGAGTTTCCAACTGAATGAAAGGGCATCCACTTTCCATGCTAGCTTGTGGTAGGTCCTCGTGCAGAATGTTTGAAGTTGATGGTTTTGGGGGGGGGGGGTGCAAAAAGATCTATGTCCGGGCACCCCCACACCTCCGTTATCCTGAATATCCGAACATCCATTTGTGGGGATCTGAAAGGTTTCTGCTTGGACTGTCTGCCAGAGTGTTGTCCTTTCCTGGCAGGAATTGAGCTTGTAAGTCCACCTTGCTGGCCAGTGCTGTGTTCCACAGAGTCCTGGCCAGTCTGCACAGGGGGCAAGAGTGAGAGCCTCCCTGCTTGTTTATGTACCACATCACTGTAGTGTTGTCCATCTTTATCCGTAATTGCCCTGGTAGAATAAGATCCTTCAAGGCTGTCAGGGCATGCTGTACAGCTAGCATCTCCTTCAAATGTATGTGCAGGTGCATTTGGTCCCCTGTCCAGGCACCCTGAAGACATCTCCCTTGCATGTGGGCTCCCCATGCATAGTCCGAAGCATCCGTCGTTATGACGATTATCTGGAGTGGGATAGAAAGGCTTCCCCTTGTTCTGGAGACAGGCATCGGCCCACCAAAGAAACTCCTGCCGAAGACAAGGCATACACTCTTGAGGTACCACTGTATCTTCCTCATATGCAGTCTTGCATATGGTATTAACAGAATGCAGGATGCCATGTAACCCAAAGCCTGCAGAATTTTTCTTGCAGTTAGCGGACTCATTGAAGCCAGGTTTTTGAAAGAAGCCAGTTGTACTTTTTTGTCTGGTATCAAGTAAGCCATCTGGGTTGTAGTGCTCAGAAGAGCACCAGGAAAGTAATCTGTTGCGTGGGCACCAGGTTTGATTTCTTTAGGTTCACTGTGAACCCTAGGCACCAAAGAAGATGCTGCACAAATGCCAGATGCTGAAGTAAAGTCTCCTTGTTGTCCGCTTGAATGAGACAATCGTCCAGATAAGGGTATATTTGAATTCCCTTCTGTCTGCAAGACGCCATTACTGGTGCCAGGCACTTTGTAAAGACCCTGGGCACAGTAGACAAGCCAAAGGGCAGCAGAGAGAACTGGTAATGCTTCGAGCCCGCTTTGAATCTCAGGTACCTTCTGCACTCTTGCCTTATGGGAATATGCAGGTAAGCTTCCTAGAAGGCCAAAGTCACCATCCAAGCGTTCTTGCTCAGCATAGGCAACAGCTGCTGCAGAGTGAGCATCTTGAATTTTGGTATTTCTAGGATGGTGTTTAATATGGAAAGGTCCAGAATTGGTCTCCATGTGTTGGGAACGAGAAAAAGGCTTGAATAAAACCCTTGCCCCATTTCTGAATTTGGTACCAATCCTATGGCCCTCATATCCATGAGGGACTGAACTTGCTGTTGTGCCTCTGCCCATTGATGCTTTGGCAGATCTGGCCATCCATTTGGTGATAAAAAAAAAAAAAAAAAAAAAGAGAAAGATTTTTCCTCCCAAAGGCGCATCCAAGAGGGGAGCCCCTGGAGCTAGTAAGGGAGAGTCATAATGAGAGTTTCCTGTAAGGTTGTGACCCATCTTCTCCCTTGGGAGAGGGGACACTCCACTGCTTATTTCTGAAAGGGGGCTGTGCCTGACCTCTACCTCTGGAACGCCTGGTTTAGCTGGCCAGTTTCTGCTAAATCTAAGGGGTTGTACCTGTAGAAAATCCTTAACAGTTTGAATAGATTTGGCTTTGTCTTCCATTTTCTTTAATACCTCCTCAGCTTTGGCCCCAAACAAAACATTGTGCTGCAAGTGGGCATCCAAAAGTTTTGCCTTAGCCTGCTCCGGCAAACTTTGCTCTTTTAACCAAGCATGCCTTCTAATAACTGCGCCAGTTGCTGCAGCCCTGCAAGAAGCCTCCAAAGAATCAAAACCACAGTGCAGGGTATGTTTACCCACCTGCTGAGTAGCATGCAATATATCCTAATTTCTTATTTTCTGTACCATCAGAAACAGCAGACCTCTTGTTTTAACACAGACAAAATGTATTTGCTGATATTTCAACATATGAAATTGACAATTCAAAGCTCTAATAGACAAAGTAGCAGAAGTATAAACTTTTTTGCCCCATCTTTCCAAGGCTCTGGACTCTCGGTCAGAGGGAATAGGATTCTTAGAGGTCGCTTTAACACCCTTAGCCCCGAGAGATGGTTTCTTCAGCTGAAGGGTTCTTAAGAATTTGTGAGAATCTGGAACCCTATAATACCTATCCGGCTTGACAGGAGCAGGAGGAAAAGAATCAGGAGAGAGAGATGCCTCTGTAAAAAAAAAAATCATCCACAATGTCCAATACAGGGGGAATAGCCAGGGTCCTATGCTGTGGGAGCAGAAGAAAATCCCTAAGCCTTTTCTTGGATTCAGAGTATTCCTGCCCTTCCCAGTGAAAATGCTCTCTCGTGTCATGCAAAGTCTCCCCAAATGAATAATCCTCAGGAGGAGAGGCTGAAGGAAGGGATTCTTCAGCATCAGAATCCTCATAAGGAGGGAAGGAATAATCCTGCTCAGAGGAAGAAGCAGAAGAAATAGAAACGATCTGAGGAATTATAATCTGGTTCTAGCCTAGGTCTCTTGTTAGGAGGGGGATGGGAACCCCTGATCATACTTAAGTCTTCAGACATTTTAAGCATCTGTCTTTGAGGTCTAGGGCCCTGATCAGAAGGTGCCTGTGCATGCTGCTTTGTCTTTGCCAGAGCCTTAGTCTTTGTCTGCAAAACTGGAGCCACCTTTACATGAAGCTGTGTAGGCCTAAAAACTCCCTCAGAAGCCAGTGCCTGCACAGCGGCTCCAGACCCATCTGAGGGAGCATTATCCGAAGATCCAATCCCTGGAAATTCTGAAGGCCCCATCGGCTCCACAGAGTCGGTACAGGCAACCGGTTCAAAAGTGGCAGACGACAGGGGCTGCGAAAGCACCTCACTGACTACCAATGAACCGGCAACTGGCTCTGGTTGAATAATGTCATCCACTTTGGACCTCAGAGGCCTATCTTTATCCTTGCGCCTCTTATACACTCTGGTAGCCAGATAAGAATCCAACGACATATTTTAATTAAATCTTTTTCCAAAATAATGGAAGGCAAAATCGTATCTACGCCTAATAGTGCGTGGATTAAATCTAGCACAAAACCTACAATTAACTACGTCATGGTCAGGGCCTAGGCAAGGTATACAGCAAGAGTGAAAATCCTTATGAGGTATTTGCTTACCACAAGAAATAGTTAACTAGCAAGAAAAAGGTTTCCCCAATGGAGTACTTAGCTTAAAATAAGAAGCCTTCAATACAGAAGTCACCAAAAGTAAACAGGAGTCGGCCGACCGGCACGTGCTCGTTCGCAAGAAAGACTGGGGAAAATGGCATCAGCTGAGGTCTTTATACCCCTGGCGCACTTACGTCAGGGAAGGAGCGACTTCAGCCGATGTCAGACCAGACTTTGGGACTCTGGCCGATTGAGAACCCTACAGAAATGACCAACCGTGAACCACGATGAACATCATTAGTATGACAAACAAAAGTAACCCAACATATCTTCTGAAGCGATGCTGGAAAATAAAATGGAAAAAGTGAAATAAAGCACTTCTTTTCTGAAGATGAGCACACAGACAAAGACACAGGGATACTGAAAGAAATACACTTAGCAGTAGCCAGTCAGGCAGCATTACTACTACAAGCAGCAGGAACTGCTCTAGCTTTGCTAATTATACAGCCTCTCTCTGGAGACACCATTCTGTTTTCTAGCCTTAAGAAACAAGCTGATTATGTCAGAAGATGGCTTCAGATGTAAGCAACCAATTAAGTTGGGCAAATGTTTAAGATTCACTGGAGACAGGTCTGCTGTAACTGGATGCAAAGGACAATAATCAAATAACATGCTCAGTTACCAAAGGACATACATCAAAAGTCAAACCCGTAACTACCAAGACTAGTATACCCATATCATGGGAGGAGGGAGAAAACCAAACCATTCTCTTGCTGTTAAGACTCGTGCTCTTCTTTCTAAGAAAAGGTCCAAAGAAAAAAGGGAATGCACACTGTAGACAAACAAGTGAAGTAGATATCCTAGACATACAAACCAACGATGGACAAGTAGAACAAGCTTCCCAACAACACGTTACTGAAATAGTAGGCTTATTTTTTTTTTTTCACCTCCCTGTTCAACTACTTGGGTGGCCAACAACTGTAATATTTGCTGACCTCAATTTGTGGTGGAAACACCTTTGCATAACTTGAGAAACTGATAGTTTAATTATTTGGAATGGTCCCATCATTTGAAGGGCAAAGGGCTTATGGAATAATTTAAATCATTTGAAGGACAAAGGGCTTATGGAATAATTTAAATCTGCCTGGGATTTTTCCCTGGGAAAAGTAATGCCAGTTACAGAAGTGCAAGATGTTCCTGGGGCTACAAAAGGGATTGTCCTGGTGCTACAAAGGGCACCTTTACGCTCATACCCAAGATGAGACAGCAAACTGCTTGAAGTTACACGGTCCCCCTCTGCATGATCACCAGCATCACAAGATGGAAGCCCAACCATTGCTCTCAGGTCAGCTCAAAAATCAACTTTGCACTTACATTCAGAAAGGACAACCATGACGTGAAGTCACAATTATTGTTGCACAGTATAAAGTAATAATTAAAGAGTGTAAATGCGATAAAAGGATGCTTTAGCAGAATATTTAGAACATCATGCTTAAAGTTAGTATGTTTCTTTTTCCTATTCATTTTAGATCCACATCAGTAATTATCCACCCCTGAACAGTTGACAAAAACTTCCTCTTAAACAGTCCACCCATGATAATACTGCATCAGATTTTTAGGCCTACCGTTTACAATACATGCAACATGCTAGATGTCATACAAGCATAACAGACAACACATTCTACTTATTGCCACTGGACCACAATTGCTGCACTATTTCTCTACAAGCAAAGATCTATGAAAATAAATGACTACTACCACAAGTTAAAAGACTTTCTCCTTTATGCATACAGCCAAGGTTTGTACTGAAAGGATACCATATATTTAGACATCTAATTTCTTATTCTAGGTAAATTGATTTAAAAATTACCATTTTCTGACTGGGGATGTGCACTTGGGAACAAAGGTCCCTTTTTAGCAAACACCCAGATCAAAAGCTTCAAGTTCTATATCAATGATGTCAGGAGGAATACATATAAAATAAAATTTTACAATATCAGAATAAATAAGACCGTGAACTATACATACAAGAGTAAAGTGTCAGATTAGTTAAATAACCGTGCAGTAGGATAGATGTACAGAATGCAGATAGCAAATTTATTTTTTGAGATACAAATGAAATGAGCAGTTAAGGAGTTAAGAGAATGTGGGGTGGGAGAAGACACTACATTTATTTACTTCACACAGCTTCCAAAGTGCCTCTAAAAACAGTTGCTTCCTATAAACATTTATTTTTTGTTTTTCTGCACTCATTTCAAATTAGTCGCCAACTAGTTAAATGGCAGATTAAAATCAGAAGGCACAAAGTTGTAATGTTCTCTAGCCTCCACCCCACCATACTTCTCAACTGTTCCTAATTTTTGGGGTTATCCCAGGATTGTTTACTACCCCCCCCCCAAAAAAAAACAAAAAACATTTTTTTTTAAAGTTTGCAGTACAAAGAAGCGTTCTTGATTTAGAGCATTTATCCTACAGAAAGGGAACTGATAACTGCCCGCTCCCAAAATATAAATAGGTATAGCCCCAGCTAGAGATACTTAACCAAATGGTTAATGTAACAACTCACTACCAAATACCGCATGCTTTCGACGTTAACTCCCCCACCCCAAGGTTTTGCCCACTTAACTTGCGTGCTTTGCTGCTTTACAGAAACGGGACTGCAACCAGGCAATGGATTAAAATATCAGTTTTCTTCTGTGTATGTGAGGCAGAGAGAACTACATTTGCTTGTCGTCAGTCATATCAAAACAGCGCTCCTCTTAAAATAATTTTATCATCAGTGGGAACACACGTAACGTTTAATTTGTAATGCCTTTATCTCCACACCATAACAGGCTATAACGAGGGGAAACCGTTTAATTGTTTTAAACCAAAAGGAGAGAGACTAACATGAGAGTCCAGTTTAATCAATTCAACAACTCCCTAATGAGAAAAGTAAGTCAGCTACTGCCACATAGATCATAAAACAATTAATTCAATTTCACATGCAAGCTTATGGTTTGCAGGCTTCACTGCGGCTGAGAATACAAAATCGAATACGAGTAAAGTAAACACAAACCACAACAGTTAATATTTATTCCCGTAAAAAATTTCAAGCCAAATAATGAAAATTATTAACATTATAAAAGATCTCCATTGCAGTACAGCCGAATGTTTCTCAGGCTTAAGGATACATTACAACATAGATTTTTTCCAAATACTTTTAGCACGATTTCCAGTCTCTATGGCTAAAGATCACCCATATGCGTTACGAAGCATCCGTGGTACTTCATTTTAAGTTACCACATAGCACCCAAAAAAAATGGCAAAGGCGCATGTTTCCTTTACTTTTGTTTTAATTAAAGCTCTTTAATAAATACTGACGTTTAGCATTAATACATGCTAGATACAATAGTAGCAAACATATCCACAGACAAGTCCCCATTTTCTACAAAATTATAATACCGTTATTTTAACCATACATGTGCAACTCAAAATTACGATAATTTTTAATTTTAACAAGGTCTACCTTCATTCCACCCAGAACAGATTTGCAAACTCACCTCGAACAGATAAGATTCTTGTGCGTTTCAGGTACAGGCGCCTTGTGTTGCCAAGCAACCACGTTCCGACCCTCGTGCAGGGGCTTTTTTGACCCTCTTCTGTAATTTGTTCGCCGTAATATGCAGCAAAGAGGGGAACCAATAGTCTCCTACTCCACCAGATCCTGTTTAACCTGGGATGTGAGGAAAGGGGTGGTGTTTATTAAATAAGAGCGAGGGAGAGCAGGGGAAATGACACTTTTTGTTCGATTGGGTGGACCTGTTGCTTCTAAATCGCTAATTTTAGTGAAAGGGTCTTGCTTAATAAAGTATAATCAGATAGACAAGCATTTTTAAACCACCTTTATTAAATTATCACTTAAGACATAGGCGCATCCACAATAATAGAAAAAAACTCACCCATATTAACATATGTAGTCGGGCATTACATATACGTATTCTTTCATTTTTAAGAGTGCATACATTGCACGGTTCCTGCCTTCCCTTAAACCTCACTCCTCCTGGAATAGAAAAGCATTTTGACACAAATCGTGTGTAGGCTAAATGGGCAAGTGATTTTGTACACTGGCTACACTGCCGGTGTATGAGAGTAATGTTCAGTGAGTTGCCTTACTATTTTAAGTCGATTTAGCAGTGATAGTTGCATTCAAAGAATGTTGTTAGATGTACACTGTCACGTTATCCAAAACACAGGTAGTTGGTAATACCTGTATCTGTCAAATTATTTAGCTAACACCACTCCCCTTCCATTTTCCTAATTTTATTGTACACAGCTTAAATGCACAGATGGCTTTAATTGTATCAAATGGTACTTGTAACTATCCGCACATTTTCTGCACTACTGTTTGCTGAGGACAATGGTGTTAGGAAACTGAGCAAGGCACAGATCCTGTTGTCTCTCCTGGTGTTCTTAGTACTGAGAGATGAAATCCGCCCAGTATTGCTAAGACATTTTCTGGTGGAATGTGCCTGCTACATCCCTTATGGGAGATGCTCAAACCACTTGAGCTGATTTCTTTCATCCCATACAGTCACTATTCTGGGCATGCACCTTATATAAATCATGCTCAGAATATGTTAACTGCATGACTTAAGTGATTCAGAAGTGGCTATATCATTATGAATGCCTTGATGCTGTATGGCAATGATTATGCATATGTGAACACAATCAATTTTTAGAATGAATTATGTTATCCACAAAGTAAATTTCAAATATTAGTGTGCAAATACTAGTGCAGGTCATGCATTCACTAGCATTATTGTATACATCTATATAGTATAAACAGGGCAAAGCAAACGTCACTCTGATACTATTTCCATTGTAGCAGTGCAAGTGAAAGTGGAATTACACAGTTGGTCTGCTGCAGTGCAGAGACAAGCTGACAGTTGTTGCGTCTTTCGGCTTTTCCCGGTTAGAGGTCGCCACAGCGGAACTCCGGTCCGCTGATTGGCAGTGGATTTTTACGTGCCAAGTTGCCGGCCCTAACGCACAACCTTCAACGAAGGGACGCCCATTCACGCATGCTGCCGGTAGTTATGCAAATTATGTATACCGCTAAATCCCATTATCTTGGGAACATATCGTTTGAGATTCTTGGAACAGATTCCGCCCTTCATACATGACTTCTCTAGATACTTCTCAATACAACTTCCTCAACCCAGAACTTAAAAAGTCAGGCATCTGTCATCTTGGGGAACTAACAGAGTGTGAACATCCCCAGAGCCAGCTGTTCTGTTTATTTCCATGGTGTTTCGGCCTCTGTTGTCATTCCTGGCAAGCCATCTACACCTAGTAGTTAAGTCACATGACCTCCATAGTAATGTGATTTCCTGTCCAAGCAACTTCAGTAGCCATCAGTATGTCACTATGATCAGTGTGCCACTAAGTATGTATGGATACATGTGTTTATGTGTACCTCTATGTATATATATATATATATATATATATATATATATATATAAATGTATATGCATATATAAAATGTTTATGTATGTGTATAGCTATGTCTTTCTGTGTGCGTGTAGAGAGGGGGCGGGGGGGGGGGGGATGCATGCATACCCATTGGCCAAGTACAACGTAGGAAAAAACAGGGCAGGATACCTTGTCTATTCACATATTGGATAACATATGAGAGCTCAGCGAAAACAGAAACGTACCTTAAGAAAAAAGAAAGATTGTGTGGCAGATCTCATTATATGCTTGCATTAAACCAGGGCTCAATACCAGTTGCTCATTTAAAGTGTCATAACTGAGAAGAGTGAATCTCACCCTATTTTATTAAAGTGGCTACAGCACTACTACAACATGACGAACAACTTGAATAACAGCCATAACACAGTTTTCAACTGGATCAGCTTAGTCCTCAACAATTCCACAAAATCCCTCCCACTTCCTCACAGAAACCAGTCACAGGATCACCCTCCATTGGTACCCACCATCACACCCTCATCAATGGCCTTTAACTAGCCTGACAGCAGCACTATCATCCCTTTCCACACTAAGGTGTACAGTGAGGAGAACTCAGCTTTGGATACAAGGATGATATGAGTTGCAATTTGCCCAGAAAGACCTGACCCAAGCTTAAGACAAATGTCCATGAATGGAACAACCATGGAGCATCTCCGCAACCTACCATCTGAAAACTTCTACCTAGTAAACACCAGTCTGATCTGAGCTGACAGTTTGCACCTTTTCCTAACTCCAGATCAGAGAAAGGTCATACTTGGTGAACTTAAGAGCTTTTTAAATTGAGGTTGCTAAACCCTGGTCACTGGGTAGCACACAGGGATCATTCTGATATCCCCGTGTAAAGTTGACTCTTTATGTGTTTTTCAAAGCTTTATCCATTTATTATGAGATTTTTGGCTTTTCATTTATGTCTCACCAATGAGATCTTTAAATCTCAACAACTATCATTCTTAAAACTCAACAAATATCTTTTTAAAAGTGTCCATGGATCCTTCTGAATATCTAAAAGGCAAAAGCCCCATGGATATTGGTTGCCCTATTCCATGAAGAAAAAGTATTAAAGCAGGGAGCTGTATAAACTGGCACAAGCCAAAAGCTCTCTCTCTGTCAGGACTTGGTGATCCAAGGTGTACTTTTCCATACCAAAGCTCCATAAAAACATGCTTCCTATTATCTGGTTTTATAGCTAGGGCATGATCCCTGATTGTAACTAAGCAGTTTCCTTCACTTTCACAGCACCTTGGGTTCAAGTACAGTTGAGAGTCGATTATCTGAAATAATTGGGACCTATGGTAGTTCACATAATCAAACTATTTGGGTAATCAAACATATAGTTGAACCGGATAAAAAAACTTCTAAAATCTTGTTTTTTGGTGGTTTTTTTTTGCTCACAGGGAATACACTTTTTGATCATTCAATGATTCCAGTGGACAATAAAGAGTATTTTTACACACGAGCGGGCAATAAGCTCAAAAAACATGCACAAGCAAATACGTATGATGTTTACATATTCAGACTTTATGATTTTTCCTACCCAAAAATTTTGGAAGGCTGCATTCGCATAATTGACATTTCAGATAATTGACTCTCTACAGTACTGAAAGATCTGACAATGCCACTAACCCTGAATGGCTGTGACTGGACAACATCTGGACAAACCACAGTATGCGATACAGCCTTAGAAGAATGCAAAGTGCAAAGCCACTGTCCCATAAAAGCGGGTTTCTAAGAAATTATTTTTTCCAAGTTCAGCACCAATCTCAAGAGTTAGCCACTATCTAATGAGATGGTCACAATGGAGGGACAAATATTTATTGTTTTTGCCAAATAACAAAGGTTTCAACTTAAACTTACATGATGCCCATGCTAGAAAAGTTCTGGCAGGTTTTTTTAAAAAAATATTTATAACCCTCTGCATGCTCAAGCTTTGGCCGGCCAAACCACCAATAATTCCTTTCTAATGTTCTGAGTTTGTAAACAATATCCAAAATGTTCAAAGCCTGTTTGAATATTGCTGATGTTTCAGACTATGATGGTGATTAGTCTGTGACAAATGTGAAGGCATGAAAAAGAAGGGGAACAAGGAAAAGTACTTGGCTATTTTCCTTCCATGCAAATAAGATGATTCCATCTCCTCCAGCGATATACCCCTAAGCATCTTGTCAAATTAGGCTGACAACCTCCTCCATGCCTCCTTGGTGCAGTATTTAAATGTACTGTTTCAAAGATATGATGTGAAGAATTCTATTCTATGATGAAATCACTCATTGCACTAGGCATTGATAATTGGGAAAATTGGGGCATGAATGAATAGGCTTAAAAAGTCTCTAGGGCCAGTAACCTAGTAACCTCCTATGATCCTATGAAATAATCCAGGAATCCTTAAGATGGTTCATATTTTCTTTTGTTTTTCATAATTAGAGCAGTCTACACCACTTTTTAACACAGAATATTTGGTCACAGTTGTTCATCACTTTACAGTGGAAGCTTCATTTTTTTGCCATATTCCACTCTACTTCCTAGTTATTCATGGAGGGCAACCACTGGTACCCCTCCAGGCATGGATAGCCAAAACAGAGGATTTCTCCACTGAAGGCAATCACCACAGTTTGATATATACATATACACAATGTGTGTGTGTACATATATATATATATATATATATATATATATATATATATATATATATATATATATGGGTCTACTTCTATTCGCTGACAGCCCATTTCACTGAAACCCATTTGGTTGACAGCTCATTTCATTGACAAACATTCTAGGTAGGGGGCTGTGCCCCCCACACCCCCCCCCCCAACTATATATAACAACTCCACAGTCGCAAACAGTGGGGAGGGGGGCAAAACCTAGGTTTTTGCCTTGAATACTTTTGTCAATGAAATGAGCTGTCAACCAAATGGGTTTCAGTGAAAAGGGCTGTCAGCGAATATAAGTAGACCCATATATATATATATATATATATATATATATATATATATATATGTGTGTGTGTGTGTGTGTGTGTGTATATTTATATATGTATCTATGTACACACACACACACACACACACACACACACACACACACACACACACACAATACCTTAGAAATACAAACTATGTTAAAAATCAGGTCAAAGAACATTTTCATAGTTCTCATCTACAGTATTTTATATTGTTTCTCTCACTTATTTTTATAATTTCAGGAAAATAGCAAGATATGCTTTAAACAGGGAAGTCTGGCTTATTTTATTCACAGACAGCATTCCAGAGAATGCTAAGCAAAGCAAATTACAAATTCCCACTGAAATCGTATGATTAAATATTGGCCCTGAGATGCATAAACATTTTCTAATTGCTGTTGTCACTTTTGTGTGATGAGTGGCTATGTATAGGATACATGTGATTCAGAATAACATGGATTGCAAGTGGCAAAGTCCGAGCAACAAAGCAACCCACAGTGTATACTAATGGCAGTAAAATGACAGATTAATGGGCAACATTATTAAAATAAAGAACTCTATTGCAGCATATGAGGGTAAGCAATATGGTATAGCTATTCAGAGTCATATATACTCCACAACTGCATGCACGAGTTCCAATAGGATTTCTCCACTCAAGGCAAAATTCTGGAGTTACAGGAGATGAATCACAGAAAGATGTATGGGATAGTCACAGAATTAACAATTCTGTATATGTGACAGGCTGTAATTGCCATTCTAAGTCGCTGTATTTCTTGTAGTTCTTAGAGGCAATATGTCATCCATCTGTGACTAACTTTTCATGCTCTTTATGGAATTGAAATTGTGGAATGCTGCCATATGCCAACAGTCACAATACAGGAGCTGGCCAAGATCTGCCACCCTCAAAATCCAGCCCATGGAATTCATGAAGTACCCATACTTGTGAGTACCAAGGTTTGTGTGTAGCTTTATGAATACTAACTACAGGGGCATTTTACTGATCAATGATGAACAAGGTGCAGCTGGCTGCACCAGCACTACGTCACAAATCCAGTTCAGCACTGAGCATGTCTTTGGCTTTCTGAAGGCCCACTTTTGCTACCTGGATGTATCTGGTCATGCCCTGCAGTATTACCATGGCACATGTACTAAGATATTTTCTGTCTGTGCTATATTGCATAGCATAATACTGCAAAATAGTTGCAGTAGGAATGCAGGAGGAACAAGTTTCATCACACCAGGTAGTGGAGGACAAACCCAAGAAGGCTGTGGAGGAACTAGCAGCAGGGGAGAATTATGTCAGCTGAAGGTGGGACAGTATGGAGGGCCGCTAGCTAAGAGACAGTGGCTGGATCATAACTGTAAACAAGATTAAAGCATAATGCAGCATAGTATATGTGTTGCATGCAAAACTACAACCAATGTATGCTCATCCATGCTTAGACTGGGCACATTTTGCATCAGGCATTGGCTATGCAAGTAACAAAGTTCAGAAGGTGGGCACAGTTATCATCATTTTTCCAAGTGGGGGAACAGTGTCCATTGTCATTAACAGGAAATTGTGTGCATGATGATATGAATGATACCAATATGTTCTTGTGTGTGTCAGACATGGAAGGGTGTGGCCTAGGGTACAATAGACAGAGAGGGGACACTGCCACCATTTTTGTGTGTGTGTGTGAGTGTGTGTGTGTGTGTGTGTTCACTCGTGTTAGGCTATGGCCATAGAGGAAGTTGCAACACTGTAGTGAACTCATACAGACTGGTCCAGGCCACCCACAGATGTGTATGCATTTTGTGTGCAAACCCCCATCCACAGAATTGCTTTCTCCTGGAAGAGTCACAGGCACTAACCAGCCCGTGCATACAAGAAGGCATGCTTCATTAATGTCAGTCATGACCCATACGAGACATTTCATTGGTATGACTTCCTGTCCTTCAGTGCCTCCCTATGTCTTTAGAGTGGGTTCCACAGGCACAGAGGCCAAGTCCACTGACAAGGGAAAGGATCTGAATTTCACATTTCCTGTATACAACACAGACACTGACCTCTGACCCTGCCAAATACTGACTGCAATCATTGTTGGAGTCAACATCAGGCAACAATAGATCCATGATAGAAAAATCTGGTAAAACATCACCTATGAAATAAGAAAGGGAAATACCCACAATAAGTAAGGTCTATCACCATTACCTTAATCCCAGTGAATGAATGCTAACTGCAGTGTATAGTGGTATATAGTGGTAGGATATAATAAAATATACCTTGTCTTACACTGGTGTACTTCTAATTTGAAGCCCTGATGTTCTTACATAAAATATGGATACAAACATCTAGACATCTGCAGTGCAGTGTTAGGTTTATAGTTTCATAGGTTCATAGGTAGGTACTAGGCTATCTGCCCGAGGGCATTTATAAGCCTAGCCAGTATGTGTCAGCTTTCACTGCCCCATTGATTAATTAACTGATCCTCTGTCAAGCAGAGCCGATGAAGTGATCCCAGGGGTGTATTTTCTGTTGCCCATATACTCGTCAAGGTTTCTCTTGAAGAGTGTTAATGAGGGGCTCTGCCTGATGTAATTTGGAATTTCGTTCCAAAGCATGGGGAGTCTCTGTGACAGGAATCTATCCCTCCAACATGTTCTATTTATTGCTGTGGCGAGGTTTAGCTCACTAGAGCGCTTGGCTCGCAGTGACTTAGATTTCTTTAGGTGGAGCATGTCCATCAATTCTGAGTTGGACATGGCTTTGTAAGTCAGGCAGAGATCACCTCTGAGTAAGCGATATGCCACTGAGTACAGTCGGAGTTTTTTCAGTCGGGCTGCATAGGACATATGTTTGAGGCCAGTAATCCTCTTGGTGAGGTACTTTTGTGGTCTTTCCAACTGTTGAAAGTGTCTTGTGAGGTACACCCCAAATTGGGCAATGTACTCTGTGATGGGTCTAATGAGTGATGAGTAGAGGGTCACTATAACCTCTTTATTTCTAGATGCGAACCCTTTAGTAATTAGATGGGCCACATGGAAGGACTTCCTAACTACTTTGGCAATATGATTGTCAAAGGAGAGATTACTATCTACCTGGGTCCCCAGATATCTTATTATGGGGGCTGCCACCTATGTGGTAATTCATGGGTGTTTTGTTTTTCCCAAATGGGATGACTATGCATTTTTTGCCATTTAGCTTGAGGCCATGACTTTGACACCAGGTGTCCATCTCAGTAAGGCCCTTTTGGAGGATGTCCGTGTCAGCTGGAGAGTCAGTTATGGCTCCCAGTTTGCAGTCATCGGCGAACTTGGTTAGCCATAGTCCTCCTGTGTTTGCCTGTACTTCTGAGAAGTATATGCCGAACAGTAGGGGTCCCAGGACTGAACCTTGCGGGACACCACTTGTGACTGGTTTAGAGTCAGACCTGGAGCCCACTCTTCTTACCGTGTGAGTTCTGTCTGTAAGCCAGTTGGCATCCCATCTTGTGACATAGGGGTTTATGTTCAGGCTGGTGAGTTTTTCTGTAATACCCGAGTGGGGAATATTGTCAAAAGCCTTGGCGAGGTCAAGGTAGACTGTGTGAACCACCTTTCCCTCATCTATGGCCTTGGTGACTGTCTCGCAGAAGTCAACCAGGTTTAGTAGGCATGATCTGCCCTTAACAAAGCCAAACTGGGTCGGGTCAAGTGTTTGGAGTTTCCCCATGCTTTTGTTAATAAATTCCATGATGATGCACTCCATAGCCTTGCAGACCAGGCTAATGGGGCAATAGTTACCAGGGTAAATTGTGGCCCCTCCTTTGTGGAGAGGAATAATCATTGCTGTGCACCATTCTATGGGCACGTAGCCTGTGGAGAGGCTGAGGTTGAAGGGGGGTTAGTTCGTTCTGTAGTTCGTGCAAGACGCAGCCTGGGACACCATCTGGTCCCATTGACGCTGTATTTTTGGCTTTTGAAAGGGCAGTTTTCACCTGTGCATCTGTGATTTTTGGGACACTACCCTTTTCCGGTATTGTTGTGGGCCCTTTTGGAGGTGAGAGGGGGGTGAAGTTTGCACTGAATCTATCTGCCAGGATGTTGGCAATATCAGTAGGTTCAGTATATTTTGTGCTATTTTGCACTAGTTCAGTGCATATCTGTGAGTTGCCACTTAGATTCTTAACATAGCTAAATAAGGCTTTGTGGTTATCTTTTGAATCCTTGGCAATTTTTCTTTCAAAGGTAGCCTTGGATGATTTCATGAGGGACCTTAGTTTCTTACTGATACTGATCAGGGATGTCTTACCTTCTTGGGATTTGCTTTTTTTCTGAACTAGTTTCCTCCTTCTATTGTATAGCCTGCTTATTGCAGGGGTCCACCAAACTGGTTTCCTTCTCTTAGAGGAGTGAGTCTTGGTTTTGCTAGGGATGGCATGATCCATGCATCCTTGTAGATGCTCATAGAGTGCATTTGTAAAGGTTTCTGCATCTTGGGTAGCGTTGTCCTTTAGCGTGGGGGCTGTGAAACGTACCACCTCTGTCTTAAGTAAGGTGAAGTTTGCTTTAGAAAAGTTTTTTATTGTGGTTTCCTTAGTTGGGGGTGGTGGTGGGGTGTGGACATCCAGAGTGATTAGTTTATGGTCTGATCTAACCAGTGACGGGTTGACCTCTGGTGTGGAACACCTGTCGGCCATGTTGGTGATGACCAGGTCCAATATGTTTTCACCTCTGGTAGGGGAGTTTACCAGCTGATCCAGGGCATGTGAGTTGATGAATTCCAGGAAGCGCTGGGCCTGGGAATTTGTACTTGAGTAGTTTTCCTAGTGAATGGTAGGGTAATTGAAATCACCCAATGTCTGGGTGTTCGGTAGGACCTTCATGTTTTCCAGTGTCTCCAGAAAGGTGGAGTGGTGGTCCTGGGTCATGGAGTGTGATCTGTAGCAGGCCACAGTTTGCATTGCAGATTTGCCCAATGTTAGTTGCACATGGATGATCTCAGAGGTATCATGCTGCGCCACTAACCTGGAGGTGTAGGTATCCTTGATGAATATGGATACACCCCCTCCTTTTGTGTTTCAGTCTGTGTTCTGTGGCCGAAACGTGTGGTATGAGTTGTAGCCCGGTAGTGCTGGGGTGCTCTCTGGAGCCTTGAACCAGGTTTCAGTTACTGCACAGATGTCGGCGTTTTCCATACTGAGGAGTGCTTCGAGCGCATGTATTTTGAGATTTAAACTCCTGGCGTTGAGTAGCATAACCCTCAGTTTTTTGTTAACTGTGCTGTTTACAGAGGTGGGTTTGACTTTTGAGCCTTGCCTAAAAAAGGCACTATAGGGGCAGCAAGAGCCTTGGCCAGTACTCAAAAGCCTAGGGGTGACAGGTGCAAGCTGTTTCTTGTAAGCAATGCGGCTTGTCGAGCATGTCATCCCAGGCTGACAGACACTGGATCCCCTTTGAATGACACCAGAAGCTTAGCCAATTGTTGAAATTGATCATTTTTTTGTTTATACTGAGGTATCATTCTTGGTGAGGGCAGGATGCTACTCAGGGTCAGGGTCATACCAGCCTGGGCTGCATGATCAGAGAGCTCTTCCATGTCACTTTTCATTAAGTCCAGGGAGGTACATCTCAGGTCATTCACACCAACATGAACAATGACAGAGTCATATTTGTACTTGTTCTGGAGTGACCCAAATGCTTGTGCTATGTAGCGGATTCTGGCTCCCAACAGGCAGCTAACAGTAACCTTCTGCTTGTCCAGCCTAGTAATGGGGACGTCAGTGTGCCTGAATATAGAGTCACCTATACTAGTGTGTTAGGTATGTTATTTCACCTTAAGGGCTGTGATTGTGTGGCACACTGATTTTGTGTTTTATGTGTTGTCTGGTTTCTGACAGGAAGTGCAGGCTGTTTGTGTGTCTGCTTTGGAGGTCTCTGATGCTTTTGCAGGTTTTTATTTAGAGCCTCCGGGTATAATTTTGTGTATTTATGTGTATTTTTTTGCCAGTGCTGTTTTAGTAGGTCTGTGTGTGGCTGGAGATGTGATGCAAGTGTTAACCTTCTCTTCTCCTCTTGACTGTCTGTTCCAGTCTTGGGTGGAGATGGCTTAGCTTCCAGTTTGGCTGTATAATTGCATCTCTCGCATATGTTAGTGTTTTGTGGTAGGAGGAGAGGGTTGTCTGTGTACATGAGGTGGTTGTAACATTGCCTCAGGATACCCAGATTCACCAGCTGGACTGGAGAGTGCACCTGAAGTTGCCCTTTAGTCGTGCCTGAATAGTAGGGTGAGCTGCTTAGTCACTTGGTTGGTGAGGGGTGAATAAAGAGCCTTGCCCTGATGGACAATCAGTATCAGGGTATATTAGTGCTTGCTATTAGGTTTGAGCAAGTGATGGGCTGTAAGATGCTTTTTGAGTGCTTAGGCTGAGAGTTAGACTAGTTTCAAGGGATAAACTGAAGAGGAGACTTAGTGGAGCTGGGAATAATTTAACCGTAGCTAACCAGCACTGCTCGGTGCGCAAAACCATGCAAACGCAGTTTTTATAGTGGGGAAATGAAAGAAATAGAAATTAGCCCAAAATGGCCAATAAACTACTATCTTCTGGGCTGGAACCACTCCTCCAGGGACAGATAGGTTGCGCAAAGCTCCCCTCTCTCACAGGTGAACAGAGAAACTTCCTTCTATCCAAGTAAGGTATGGGCAACTCAGAAACTAGTATCACAGCCCTGAATTCAGCACTAGCTTAGAAAGGCAGGAAACAAGGAATTTTACTTTTTGTTTTTTTTAAAAGATAAGGCAAAAACAGTAAAAAATACACTTAAAACAGCTTTAAACGACTACAAACGATCAGAAAAGGCTATCAAACTTTAGTGTGTAGCCTACAACAGTTAAACAAATTATTTAATCAAAAAACAACTTTTTAAAAGTGCAGGCAGTCAAATAAGTACAATATGTGAAAAAAACAAGCTTTTAAATCACAATAAACGCTGGAACATCTGCATTTAGGTGGAAAACAGTTAAGTACAGCAAGAAAGTACAGAAAACTGATACCTAATCACTCCAAAGTCTCTCTTCTAAGCTTGAAGGCTTATATCAGTTTAAGGTTTTCTAGTGCTACCCAGTAGGTTAGTTACAGGAAAGATGGGAAACAAGTGCAGATGTGGTCTTTTAAACCAGAAAGTTGAAAGAGACGGACAAACTGTCCAAATGGTCAATAAACTACACTTTCTGGGCCAAGAATCTCTCCGCTCGTGGTAGACAGGCTACCTAGTGCTTACCACTCCCACTGATAAGCTAGAAGGCTTTCTTCCAACACAGAAAGGCTTGCAGGGCTCAGAAGCTTACCAACAGTCCTGGATACAGCAAATATGTACCTGGACTAGGCTAGTTACAGGAAAGGCAGGGAACAAGTACAAACATAGGCTTTTAAGCCAGCAAGTTGCAAGAGATGGAAAACTGCCCAAATGGCCAAATAAACTACAATTTCTGGGCCAAAAATCACTCTTCCCATGGAGGATAGGCTACCTAGTGCTTACCACTCCCACTGATAAGCTAGAATGCTTCCCTCCCACACAGAAAGGCTTGGGGGGCTCAAAAGCTTACTAACAATCCTGGATACAGCAAATCTGTACCTGGACTAGACTAGTAACAGGAAAGGCAGGAAATAAGCGCAAACACAAACTTTTAAATCAGAAGGTTGAAAGAGATGGAAAAGCTTCCCAAACGGCCAATAAACTATAATTTCTGGGCCAGAAACCACTCCTCCTGTGGTAGATAGGTTACCTAGTGCTTACCACTCCCACTGATAAGCTAGAAGGCTTCCCTCTAACACAGAAAGGCTTGGGGGGCTCAGAAGCTTACCAACAGTCCTAGATACAGGAAACAAGCTTAAAAAAATATTTTTGTTACAGAAAACCAGCTAAAACAGCAGTAAATACAATTCAAATTGTAGTGCAGACCAGCACACCCGAGTATGTAGCAACACTACAGCAAATACAGTTCAAATAAATGCAATTAAATTAACAAATGACTAAAAAACAAGTGCAGTAGGCAGTAAATTAGAAGGCTACTAACAAGCAGTAATAAGTGCAGAGTAAGAGCGATTGAATAGATAGCACGCAGAAGAGCAACTAAGACAGTTACAGTAAGGGCAGCTGAATAATATATATATATATATATATATATATATATATATATATATATATATATATATATATATATATATATTTTTTTTCGAGGCAGGGAACAGAGCAGGATTAAGAGGCTACATGGGTTGTCCTTCCCAAATGCTCTCTTTCTACACAGTAGGAGTGTCTGAAATCAGAATATGATCTCACTGCACTCAGTTGAGTGAGCAAATGAGATGGGCCCAGAAGGAGTATCCAAATACAAATCTACAAGAGGGACAGACAGTTTTTGGAGGCTATGCTACTTTACTTGAAGTGAGGGAACTCAAATGGCAGTTTCAAAGCCACCAACATTAACACCAAAACAAGAACAAGGAGGGCGGGTGGGGAACTAACTGTAGAGAGACAGCCACAACTTCAGCCACAAATTCAGTGAAAAACACAAATAAATAAATTAAATACAGTACTATATGCAAAAGAGCAGATAAAAGTGTACTTAAATTCACTATTACATCCATCTGATTTTAGGTAGATGTTAGCCAGCCAAAGCTCTGATATTAAGCAGAGATAACTCAAAATGTACCACTTATATAAGGCAAGACAGAATGTCAGTGATGAGCTGAAACTACCCCCACTGCTATCAATGGCTATACAGAAATTCTAAAAAGTACTCTGTAGAGAGACAGCCACAACTTCAGTTGAGTTAATATTCAGTGAAAAACACAAATAAATAAATTAAATACAGTACTATATACAAAAGAGCAGATAAAAGTGTACTTAAAATCACTTATACGTCCAGCTGATTTCAGGTAGATGTTAGCCGGCCAAAGCTCTGATATTAAGCAGAGATAACTCAAAATGTAACACTTATATAAGGCAAGACAGAATGCCAGTGATGAGCTGAAACTACCCCCACTGCTATCAATGGCTACACAGAAATTCTCAAAAGTACTCTGTAGAGAGACAGCAACAACTTCAGTTGAGTTAATATTCAGCAAAAAACACAAATAAATAAATGAAATACAGTAATATATGCAAAAGAGCAGATAAAAGTGTACTTAAATTCACTTATACGTCCAGCTGATTTCAGGTAGATGTTAGCCGGCTAAAGCTCTGATGAATTCAGTAACATAACAGGTACAAACCTGGGACATCTCCAACAGAGTGTACTGGAGCCAGATGCAGTTTTGCCACAATGCCAGAACTCCACCGTCGGTTATGGATGACTCAGAGCTCATCTATGCAGAGAAGGAAGGAACTCCTCTGTGTCTGTTAATGATGGTGCAGCCAGTGGACAGCCTTCCATCACCCTAAGCTCCTGTGCCTGGTGGGTGGCATTCTTCTTAGCAGCATATATAAAGAATGCTGTCTGGTGGGCAGAATTCTTAGTTACAAACATTATGTCAGCAGCCCGGCATATGATCTGATTATAGTGTCTGGTTTGGCCTACAACAGAATTTATATCATTAGCTGCAATCCACCAGGTATGGTGGGTCAGTCAGGTTTATCATGACTGATCATATGTTGATTGTGAAGATGGAGGCCCTGCAAGAAGATATCATTCTGTGCAATAGAGAACTTAACATTTTTATGGGGTGTTATTACCAGGCATAATGCTGTGAGAGAAAATAATAATGTATGTTAGGATACACACAGCAGTACATTTTATATACACATCCAAATACACACTACTGACCTGTGTTCTGATAGTCTGTAAGTCCCGGTCAACAAATAAATAAATAAACACACACACCTGCATATCCAAGGGTGCTGTTCATACAGCTTTGGAATGTTATGCCCCACCCAGAAGAAAAGGTGTTCAGTATACATGGCATGTCCAGCCTGTGACTGTCAACATCAGGTAATGACCTCCAACAAACACTACTGTCTATTATCATCTGTGTGATAATTGACTGTAGATGACCTTTCATGACATGCCTTTAACTGCATGGTATTATATGCATAGGTGGCTAGTATGGCTACATATGTGGATGCATACAGTGGGTGTCAAAATTGGTATATCAAATACAAGTGCAGAATGCCTGCAGATAAAATACAGGTACCTGTCCTGTGGTAGAAAGCTGAACATTTCAGCTGCAGGTTATTGCAAGCAGCTATACTAAAATATTCTGTATTTTGTGCCCTACATGACTATCACTGCCCAAAACAACATTATCAAACAAAATTATCCTGCTTGTGCATGGGTTATATAACAATTTGTAATGCAGCAAGCAACAAGCATGCAACGTATACTTGCGCCACAGCACCCCCACCAAACTCACACAGGTTATATACACCTGAGCATAATAATGCTGTATACAACATATTCTGGGATGTATCCCCCTAAAAAAAAGCAAAAAAAAAAACTACACACACATTTCCAGTAAAGCATAGGAGAACAATTACAGGAATATAATTAACTTAACTAGGGCCTGATTGTGCTGAGGTCTTTATACCATCTTGTACATAGCTTCATGCATCAGCATCTGTAAAATGTTATTTGTACTAAGATTCTCATTGACAATGCAACTTACTCACAGTATCTATGCTGCAGAACTTTATTGCTGAAATTCTCATTCACTTTCAGTTATTTGTCCAAAAGTAACACCCTTTTGATTGACACATCTGAGAGGACTACACTTAAATACAGGTGTAACTTACAAATGATACCACACACTTTCACAGTACATAGTTTATGCAGTTTTACAAAACAGTTCCCACTGGAGGCAGAGCAGCTAAATTTACGTTAGAAAGCTCCTGACAGACAGACATTATGTACCTTGGAGCAGCAGTTTGGGAGATTGCTTAGCAAGATGGAGCTCTTGGCTTAAACACGTTTCATATTGCATAAATTTGAGCATTCTGAGCATGGTAGTTATACTAATGAAAGATTACCTCATGAATGTTACTGGACTGCTCTATTTTATGCCTCTTGCCTGTGGGCCTAGTCATGCTAAGAGGCTGTCTCCATCTTGTGCTCTCACATGAGTGGCTCCAAAGTGCACTGAGAATGTTCAATGACTCCATCGGGGATATGCTGCAACATATACAGCTTCTTTAGCTAATGGAGGCACTAAACAGTGAATCTGCTTTCAGATTATGCCATCTTTCACATCTTTATAAACCTTAACATGCCAACTTTTTTATGCTACATGATGGGCACCCATCCTCAGGCTGTGCTACTGAAATGCCCTATGTTGTGTGACATGTACCAAAAAAGTTCACAGGTGTGACCACAAGAGGCTTCCATAATTCTCTGGAATGAGACCTAGTGAATGTCTATGGCTTTTATGGGCACTGATTGTGGCCAAGTGCCCTGGTGGTGCAACAATAAATCTAAACCTTTCCTATATGTGCTGCATAAGGTCCACCAAGAATACCTGACTGGAGACTCATATGAGGGTTTCCAATATAAAGTGGATGCCTGGTACAGTCTTGCCAGATTAGTGTCTGATGCCACTGGCATACCCTGGTATTGTATGTAGCGCAGGTACCAATCCGATGACCTGCAGAGGTCTCATCATGATCTTATTTTTGCTGGTAGGAAAAAGAGATCAGAATAAAGGTACCTTATATGTATTGTAAGTATCTGTCCATTCTACACAGGCATTGCTTTCTTGCATAGAAAAATATGCAGGGTAGGCTTGTAATGTTCATTATTTTACTGTGCAGGAGGCCGTACAGGAGAATCGTCTTCCATATCAGAGGAGAATGGAAAGACCTTGTAGGTGCAGAGATGCAAATTATTTATTTTATTTTGTAATCAGATTTAAGAGTGTATATTACTGCATTAGGTATCTGACAGCGATATTTATGTGTGTGTTGCCCTTGAGAGGTAAGACTACCTATGTTAAGATGCACAGGATGTTTGTAGTGGTTTGGATGCTGTTCAGAGTATTGTCAGTACACCTATTCAGGTTGTCTGTGTGCAGAATTTGTAGTTTGATTCCTGTATACCTGCTGTTGTTAAAAAATGGAACAGATATAGACTGGAGGGTGGGCACAGTCTCAACATATTGTTCCAGAACTGTATATGTCGATTAGCACTCCTTCCCACAACTTTCATTGCATGAGCTGCACATGCCAGGACTGCTACCAGTGTCAACCCTGTTTAGACAGCATAGTCCAGCATATAGGCATTTTACATGCTACACTCGTGTAGTTAGTCAGACTCTAGTTTTATACGGCTGCATATATATATATATATATATATATATATATATATATATATATATATATATATATATATATATATATATATATATATATACACACACACACACACACACACACACACACACACATATTTATGTTAGGCATTTTTTCCCTGCCTCTTTTTCAGATGTAGAAAAGTTGATTTCCCACAAACTGACTGGGTTATTTAGTTCCAAGACTGCATCCACAGAAATCCTTTGTTAAAAATCTAATCTTTGAACTTCAGGAAAAATGGCTGCAATGAATAACTTCTGTCAGTTTATTTTCAGATCAGACCATAAAAATTACAGAAATAGTTACAAATTTCATTTAAGGATTAAAATGCTTTTTTAAAGCTGGGATACAGAATAGAAATTGCCTAGATATACCAAGGTCTTGTTAAGTTTAATTATGGTGGCTGTTAAAAACAGCAATTACTAAAAAATGGAGATCAAAGTCTAAAGCCAACTGTATTTGAAGTATTGAATATTTGTAACATATATAAAAGAACTTGAAGTGGGATCTTTAGAAAAAGATAGGAGCAAATTACATAGAAAAATGGAAGTTGTGGGAACAGTACATGCAGAACAATGTCTTGGAGGAGGAGTGAGGTTTAAGTGGTTAGGAATTGAGCAGTTTTTTCTGTAATGTTGGACAGATGATGGCTATACAAAAGAATACATGTGATTTATGTTTGTAACTGGGAACATGTTAATGTGGTTTGTTTTCTTCGATATAAATGTATATTTGCCTTTGTCTTTAGTAATAATTCAATAAAGGTGTTAAGAAAAGGTGCCAGTTTATAACAAAATAACTTTACACAACTTCAGCTGTCACTGAAAAATTAAGATAAAGACTTTTTCAAGTATTTGTATTTGCAGTTTCGAGTCTGAGTAAACTTAATGGCTCTATCAAAAAAAAAAAAATAAGTATGGAACTGCATCTTTATAAAGAGAAGCAGAACAAATATTTTGAGCTAGTCATAACCAAAACATGTATCCATGGGCAAAGTGCTACTGTTCTGATCCTTATGTGGATCTGACTGAATTGCAATGGCTAATTAAGGCGATGGGGAATGCAGGACTGCAGCCTTCCTATTCTTCCTGTACAGGAACTTTTGAGTGCACCTTTTGGACAGTTATGATGGCTTTTCTGTAAAACAGATTCCTGGCATGACCGGACTGGAGTGATGAGTAATGCCCATGACAGAACCTATTTTGGTGAGAAGTACTGGCATAGATACAGTGACCTGAAGTGTTGCCCCCATACCTACTCTAGCAATGGGAGACAGTCGTACAGTATAGAGAGCAGAAGTGTACTGCAGGCATTCTTCTCAGCACCCTTGTCTTATTTTTGCTTTTTGCCTCCAATGTCTATTGATGTTGGTGGCACAAACTCTGGCTTGCTATAAACTCAGTCCTTCACCCAGGAAAATCTACTACATCAACTCCAAACATCCACAACAATTCTGAAAGCATAGCTACCATTTTTAACAAACATTTTACCAAATCTATTATTGACCTTTCCAAGCAGCAAACCCCTACCCCTGATACCAAACCAGCCAAGTCCACAGCTAACAATGCCTCATTCTCTTTCTCCCCAGTTCTTACAGCCACTATAAAAAAACTACACCAGAAACTAAAACCTACTACACTTGCCGTACATAACTTACCCAGTGAATACCTCAAAACTGCAGCTGAATCTATAGCCTTCCCAGTATTAATCCTTATAAATAGATCCATTCTCGAAAACAAGGTTCTTCAAGTATAGAAAATCTCCCGTGTAATCCGACTTCATATAGGGGGACCTTCCACAGAATGACAAACTATCATCCAATTCCTATTCTTTCATCTCTTTCTAAGCTACTGGAAAGGTGTAGTCATCTCCAGATCATGAAATTCTTACTAATAAAGAACTTTCTCTCAAACACTCAGCATGGGTTTTGCCCATCACATAGTACCACTACTGCTCTCTTATCCTTCACTAGTACTGTAAACCATCACAGGAATAACAACAACTTTGTATCTGCCATCTTTCTAGACCTATCAAAAGCTTTTGATATAGCCTCCCATTCCAAAGTAATAGATGTACTAACTGAACTATCCTTCTCGCCATCTGCCACAGCTTGGTTTAATAACTATTTATCTTTTTGTCAGCAATCTGTTCTATGGCAAGTTGACCTATCGCCACACCTTCCTTTATCCATTGGTGTCCCACAAGGATCTATCCTAGGCCCTGTCCTTTTCTCTGTCTTTACTAATAATCTACACACAGTTACTCCACACTGTTCTATAATACAGTAATCAGACGATTCAATACTTATCTGTGCTGCCACTTCTCTATCGGCTCTTCATTCTCTAACACAGGAATCTTTCACTTCTGTTGAAACATGGTTAGCCAAAGCCCATCTAATCCTGAACCCAAACAAAACTAAATTATTACTCTTCCAACCTAATAAGACATCTATCTCATGTCCACCATTTAACATAATAGCCAAAGACAATATTGTCATTTTCCCAACAACCCATATAAAGCTTCTTGGAGTGGAAATAGAAAATAACCTAAAATTTGATTTACATGTCTCCCTAAGAATAAAAAAGTCCATAAGAAACTTGGAAGTCTATATAGGCACAACAGGTTCCTGACCAAAATGGGCAAAATTACATTAACACAAAACCATCTGCTCTCCACTCTATGATATGCCTCTCCAATTTTAATTAATCTTAGGAAAACTGACCTATGTAAGCTAGAAGCATGCTATAAGAAAATTGCTAAGTTTGCATCTGACTGCCCATATAGAACACATCATTGTACAGCTTTAAGGATACTAGACTGGCTTGATCTTCCCAACATTATTCTTTACATCCAACTCTCTCTAACTCACAAATTTGTAACACAACCAACCAGAATCTGTGCACTGCAAAATCTCATCCTTCCTTACAGTTCCAGCAAACCAGTTTGCTCTAACAATAAGAACTTGCTCACTGTCTACAAGGCCAACAACACTGCAGGAGAATTTTTATTTTTCATCTGTCTATCTTGTATATGGAACTTCCTTCCTAACTCCATTCTCTCAATCTCGTCCACTAACCACTTTAAGCCATCACTTAAAGCTTATCTAAAAAGTAAGTGGCTATCTTCCTGTACTAACCCCTGGTGAATGATCTGATACATCACAGTATAGCCCAACCATATCCAGCTTCTTGCCTATTCCTGTCTTAACCTTACATCTTGACATAAGTCATACTTTATAAATAATACTAGTTAAGTTCAGAGCCTAGGTTTTGTTGTCATGATGTAACAAATTTGTATTTTCTTATGTATACTACAGTTTGTTTACTTTATACTTTATTGATTATATTAATTTATGCATTAAAACTTACTATTACTCATGGAGCTTTTCTCCCCAGGCCTCTGCTGAAAAAGGACCTGTGTCCAGTCGGACTTTCCTGGTAAACAAATGTTAAATAAATAAATAAAATAAATCAGCCCCTGTCAGCCTATTCATTTCTCATCACAGGGTTGAGGGTTGAACAGAAGGATCATCATTCAAACAGATATCAAGTTGGCTAAAGATTTTTTCTGATTTTACTCCCCAGCCTTAAATTCATAGACCCATTAGATAATATGGAGAAGTGTTCAGTGGATTGTACATAGAGGATGTCCTGTTGCTTCCAAGTAGGGTTTTCTCTCCAACTAGCCCTGCTTCTCCATGCACAGCATGAATGGTGGTTTCCCTGGTCTCAAGCAGGGAAATTGTACTGCACAGTGTTCTCCCTGTATACGAATCTCACACACCACCTGGGAGGGGCAAGCAGCCATGCCCTTCAATCCCTCATCCATTGCTGGGGCTGCTAAATGAACCCAGATTATCTGGGTCACAATCAAAGCTCCATTTTTCTGCACCACAGACCTAAGCTGCCTTCTACTCTTTTACATACTTTGTTTTCTAGAAGCAAAGGCACAGCAACTGAATATTCTTGGGTGCCACAGAAGGTGACAACACCTCTACCAGCAGTGGTGTCTGTATGACATCTATGACATTCCCCTAAAAAACTGTGATTGTGTTTGCAGCATATGGGTGTGATAATTTTTCCCAGTGTGTCATTCTTCTGCAGGTCCAGTTGTAGAAGAGGAGGAGGAAAAGCAGCTACCATCTCAGTATGAATGGGCCATGGTATGCAGTGGCCATTAGGTCAAACTGTTAGCAGGAGGATCATGGCCCTCCTGCTGGAGGCGACCTAAAGGGATCGCTAGTGTTTTCTATATCTGCTCCTCAGGAGGGGATTAAAGGTTCCTCTCTTGAAAATGGAGTGGAGTGGTATCCTCTGGTCTCCTAGCATTACTTGTAGAGGCTGGTAGCTACAGTGGTATCCCAGCAACTTGATGCCCGCTTCAGCAGTTTGTAGCACTTTTTAGTGTGTTTAGTGGAGTTGTGTTACAAGGGAAGTTTGAAGCAACCTCTAGTATCCATAGTAGAGCTGTATGAAAAGAAGAACCTGTCTGTTGGGCTGCCAGGGAAGTAACTAGCTTATAACATTTGCCACCAAGGTGAGTGATGCCTGGGTTTGTTGCCCACTGGGCTGGCTTGACATCCAATCATGACAGACCGCGCCATATCCCAGTTCTGGTGTTTTCTCTCCCTTATGTGTCATTACCCATTTGTTTTTCACTGCCCATGTCCAGCCTCTGTATATCTGTGTCCACTCACTGTCCTCCAACCCACTGTGTATATACCACCTCTTTCTGTCTGAAACTGTGTTCCATATTTATCTGTCTGCCCTGCTATCTGTCTTTCTTCCTCTATCCCAACCACAGCCTTCCATCTCTACCTTTCTCACCTATGCATCTTTTCTAAATCTTAAAAAAAAGGGCTTTTTCCCTACCAAAAGGAAAACCTCTCCCTGGCTTCTATACTTTTTGGTTACACTTGTATTTTCACCTCTCCTTGTTCTTGTCATTTATCTACTTCATTTCCTCTAATTTATTTGATGGGCAGGGTGAGGACTTTACTGTGCAAGCACTCACACACACACACACACACACACACACACACACACACACACACACACACACATTACATTGTGGCAACCTACAACAAACACACACACACACACACATACACACGCACATGCATGCGTGCACACACACACACGCACACACACACACACACACACACACACACACACACACACACACACACACACACACACACACACACACACACACACACACACACACACACACACACACACACACACAAACACATGCACATGTTACTCACATGCCCTACTGTAGCAGAGCTCCTACTGCAGGGTAGCTTAGCACTACTTATTTGAGTATTGCTGCACATCTCTGTAATTATGTATTGCTTGTTTTCACACAGACAAGCTCTGTTCCGTGAAAAACGCTTGTTTGATTAACTCTGTAGCTTGCCATGCTATGTGCCTTCACAATGCTTGTCTATAGATTCCAGTCATTATCTTGATAACTGGCTGCTTTTCAGGCACATTTAACTTTTAAAACTGGGTAGGGAAGAGGAATGACTATACTGTAAAAACAGGGCTTATTTGATCAGTAGGTGATATTAAAATGTTCCTGGTTGCTATGTGATTATTTGATATGGAGTGACAAGAAAAAAACTTTTTTCCAAACAGTTGATTGTTATCTTTAAAATAAGACAGTTGCGACTGTTAACCTGGACTATAAAAGAAACTGTTGAAGTCAGTTGAAGAACAGTTAGTTAAGAGTTGCAGTCAGTTACAGTGCTATGCAGTGGATACCCAAGAAAAAGGACTCACCAAAAATTGTAAGCCCATCTTTGCCTTGCTGTTATGTTTTAGATTAGATCAGGAACAGTATCCTTTAGTTAGATTAGGAAAGTTTAGTTATTTAGATATAGTTTTTTAAAATGATGGACTTCTATCCTACAGTTTAATTTTACATTTCTGGGGATTGAATTCTGGTGTTTATTGACAATTATTGATTTACATTTTTTTAATAATTATTTTACTTATTGTTAAATGCTTTTCATTACTCTATATTGTGGCTGGACAATCAGTGTGTTTTTAGAGATTAGAGAATGTTTATGCCATTTGATACTCCCCAGGTCACCTTGATTGCCTGGCTGCTTCTGGTCATAGCTATCATTTCTTTTTATATTTAATTTTTAATAATTGATCATCATTTGAGAGGCATGTAGACCTGTCTGACTCTGGTGGCAGCATTTACCATTTGTATTGGGGAGGGGGACACAGCTGGAAATCTGTGTCAGGCTTCCCATAAGTGTTTGAGTGTGTGAGATTTGAATTTATTTTGAGTGTGAGTGAGTCAGAGGTCTTAAACTAGAACACATTGCTCCAAAGTATATAATAAGGGATTACATGTGGGGTAGACAGAGATATATAGTCCAGTCCCAGGAAATAGAGTGTGTTCCTGTTGTGCTATTAAGGGAAATTGTGGAATTTTACTCTTGTGTGATCTGTACTCTGGTGTTTCTCCGTAACGGTCCTACCCTGGAGTCAGTGGTGAGGATTGAAGTTCATTAATCACTGACTCGGGTTTTAGGTGGGGGGGGGGCATCACATATTGGTGGCAGTCTGGTGGGATATTAACTGAACTTCACATGTAGTAAAAAGAAAGAAAAGTATGATGTAAGGATGCAATGATAAAACATTACTATGTAAAACCTTGGGGAAAATATAACAGATGAAAGAATTAAAGCAATAAAAAATAAGAAGCAAATGGTGTAACCAGAAAGTAGAATGTCAAGATTTTTTTGTGGAGACTGGTAATAGATAAGTTACCTATAAAAAGAAATATGTCATTGTGATGACCGTGCCCTGGCCCAGCAATCAAGGAGCCTCAATCCTTACCACTAACACCAGGGAGGTCGTCTCCTAGAAGAGGAAAGGATAATTAATACACACAGTAAAGTACAATTTCCCTTAAGTGCACACAGAGATCACAGTCAATCTGGGCCTGGCTACTTCCTTGCTCACCAGGTCCCCAATAAGACTCCCCACTGGCACAGCTATAGGGTCCAGGTCTAAGCCTAACTGGGCAAGCTAAAACCTCCAGTACCCTCTCTGTCCAACCAGTGCTTCGTGTCCCTGCCCAAGTAGCTGACACAACACACACACACTTTGAGATAAGTATTTATACAACTTCACAGACACTCCTGAGAAAGGCTGACACAAATTCTCCAACTGTGCCCCTTTACCCAGACTATACGGTAGTAATTACTGCCACCACCCAGTTAATAATATCAGCTACTAAAAGGCCCTTAAAAGGGTGTCCAATTATTACTGTGCAAAATTAATATCCAATGATAATGTGACTATATAGTCTAAGGCTTATTGGAAGGGCTTAGACAGTAGACTCTATAAATATATAATGTACTATAAAGCATCCTTCATCTCTACACAAACCAGCCACAGCTAGAAGGTTTTAAAAATATTTAATAATAAATAATTAAAACACAAGACAGCTCTACTACACCACAGAGATATCTAAGAGTTCACAGATCACACATAAACTTAAAATAATACAGTAGGACAGGCCTGGTTTCAAAGAAAAATACCTAATTAATCTTTACTAGATTTAACTATTCCTACAAGACATCACAGTGCTAAAAACCTACATGTGATCATAAGCAGAGTGCTGATAAGTTAGATGTCCAGATCGAAATGCTTCAGGTCTCTTGTGAGAAATAGAATTTAAACATTACTAACAAACATGTCTCTAATGCCCTCCCAAAATTATATCATTTTTGACACTTAGGTTTTCCCAGTATTCATATAGCATCATCTTAACACCTGGTCTGAGTTCTCAGGTCACAAACTGCATTATTTAGCAATCTAACACCTCCTTAGAAACTTACAACGATACAAGACATTTCACATGTATATGCTAACAGAAACTAAAACAATAAAGCACCTTCCATATCTAAATTCTAGTCATAAACATCAGCCTAAAACAATGGGCATGAAATCTTCATCCAGCCGCCCTCGGGCCGAATTCTAACTTGAAAGGATGCAACATGCTTCACTGGGCCAGTAGAGTGCAATGTTGCCACATATTTTGCAGTTCCACATTTCACAGTGTTTTCTTACATTTAAAACACAAGCCTGTATTTTACATTTATTTATACAGTTGATAGAATTATATATTAAATTCTATTTGACTAGGCTGGCAGCCTTCACCCACCTCTCCCCAGTCGTCACAGTCATATAAAAAGAAAAGTGATAGAATATGTTTACATTATCAAGAAGAAACTACTGAACATTTTTTTTAAATATAAAAAAGTAAAAAAAGTGATGGAAAAACCATGTAAGGAAGATTTTTTTTAAGATATAAAAGAAGTGGATAAAATAAACTGGATATGATTGATTATGGATACTATAAGAATAGAAGTAAAGAATATGTTAAAAGAATAGATAAAATAGATAAAAAGGTTGTTATTTCTGTCATATGGGTTATATGGAATGAAAGAATAAATGAACTTATGTTTAATGGTAAATTAATTTTAGCAGCAATATTAGGTAAAAATAGGTGATGGTTATGGAAAAGGAGAGGGGTCTAATAGAGATGAAAATTTAGTACAATTGTAGAAAAATTCTGAATTTGTGTAAATATATTTGTACATTTGTAAATATTTGTAAATATATAAATATGCTGTAAATGACCCCTACTCTTTGTAATAGGTACAATGGGATCTTTTTACATCTTTTACATCCACTTAAGCTACCACCAACTCAAGCAGATGAGACCTCTGTTTAATATAATAAATAAAAATAAATAAATTAAATAAATCATGGGCAGGATTCACGAAGCCTCCGTGTAAGAGTTACAAGGCTTACACGGAGGCTGCAGTTAAACGGTGTGACGTCAGCATGCCATGCATATGCATTAGGGCATGCTGAATCACACCTAAGGTTAACACGGTCCGTGTAAGACAGTAGGGGGCATGTCCGTAGGGTGAGCCCTGCAAACGGACACGCCCCCAGAAGAGTAAAAGTCCCGAAAGTAAACCCCCATGACAGAGTCCATGTAAATGTGAATAAACACAACACAATACATGCCCCCAGACTATGAACATAAAATGTAAAAATTAACATCTTATATTTTTAAAGATGTTTGCCCGTGAGTGCGCTCGTTTGCGCGGGCGTGCCCGTCACTTAGCCACAGTTAGCAGTAAGTGGAAAAGCATATAAGAACTAAATATGCAAAATAAGCCAAGAAGCAATAGCGTAGCGGTAGAGAAGTCGGCTGAAGAGGAGGCAGTCATGGTTCGAGCCCCCACAACATCAATTTTTATTTTTAGTGAAATAAGCACTAAACTATTCCCTGACATATATGTACATGTATAAAATTATTTTTATGTAAAATGTAATTAAATGGGCCATGTTTTATGAAGAAATGTGTGAAAAAAAAAAAACAAATGTCAGAAGTGCCCATAGCTGAGCTACACTCTAACAAGCTGAGTATATCTGCCCGTAGGTGAGCAGTGGTTTAACAGGTGTAAAATGAGTGCCCGTAGGTGAGCAGTAGTTTAACAGGTGTAAAATGAGTGCCCGGGGTTGAGCAGAGTTCTAACACGCTGAAACTGTGTGCCCGTAGCTGATCTGAGCGTAATATGCGTGCTGACAGCCAAATGACGCGTAAACCAGCGTGACCCGTTTGCGCGGAGCTGCACACCGCACCAACAAGCTAACTGACGGGCAACGTTGAGCAAGCTGTATCAAAACTGCCTTTGCATAGACACACCTCCTAGCCTGTGTAGACAGTCATAAAATATAAAAAGCAATGTCCAGGCTCGAACTCAGGATACCATGCACCATAGTCAAAGTACTGAACCACTAAGCCATGACAGTTGCTCTTAGAAATGCAGTAATAGCATATATATAGGAATGCATGGAAAGAGGAGCATGACAAAGCAGGTTTTGTGAAGCTGATACAATTCCAAAATGGCCAATCACAGATAAGTGTGGGAAAAACAGCATATATAAGCCCCATAGGTGGGAATACACAGCATAACTGATTGTGGAACCGACTTGCAGTCAGGATGGCAGGTGTAGGAGAGGGTAGTTGCTTCTGAGCACAGAGGTGGGGCGTTGAGGAGTCCAAATATATGGTTTGGCTCCTCGTCCATGATCATGAGGCCCAACTCATGCAGGGCCAGGTCCTGTGGGGAGCATATAGGGCTGAGGTGTGGGACCGGTTGGCACATGATCTCACCAGTGCCACAGGAATACCAAGGACTGGTGAACAGATCCGTCACCACCATGCGGACCTGAAGAGATGGAAGCTAGACCAACTGAACCATTGGATCCAGGAGGGCCGGCAAATGCCCAACGCCCCACTACTGCTTAAGTTACATGTAATTATTTATGTAAGAAATTAACCTAGCTGATATTATGGAGATGTGTATTCCAATATTACTTCATTTATATTGCAGCTGCAGGTGTCCGTTCTGCGAACCGTCGAGCCTATGCCGATAGGCTGGTGCGGTTGCACCACCAGGCAGGTCAGTAATTCTCTCCCTGTAACTGTAAAAAAATATAAGTATGACAGCTTGCAAAAGAGTGCAGTGTAGTCACTTATTAATAAAATGTGCAAGTAACAGTGTAAGAGAGTTTGCAAGTATTGTTTGATTACAAAAGTGTGATGCAGCCTGTAATCCAAAAATAAAAATGAAACAAGTCTGAAATAAAGATGTCCCACCTGTAATATAATAGTACATAACCTGCAGCAGGCTGAAAAGTACAGCTACAGAAGCTGAGTAAAACACGTATGAAATATATCCCTGTTTAAATTCTGAAACATGACACAAGTGAGACTGTTGTAAAGGATTGTTATAACTAAAAGTAAAATATGTCAATAAAGCCTAGAATTAAGTACCATCCTGAATTGTAAAAATAAAACAAGTGAGAGAGTGTGAGAAAGAGGTATGAATTCACCAATAAAGTAGTAATAACTCATGAATAAAGCATACTGCAGTCAGTACAGAATGAAATGAATGTGACAGGCAGAACCAAACAGCAACATGTGTTGAAAAAAGTACTGAAGCTGGAATGTGTGTCCCAAAATCTGGATATGTTGCTCTCAGTTTGCAATATGCAGATAGTATGGTTGTATGAAATACCAAACATCCACAGTTGTCTATAGCCATATAAAGCAAATGTAGCAGGATGATGTAGCTGAACAGAGCCAGATATGAATGTGTATGAATAAATATGAAATGTATATTGATGTAGCAATAACATTCCTATCACCAACCTGAATAAGTTGTCACATAGGAAACTGTAGTCAGACCTGTAGTGTGTATATATCTGCAGCTAGTAGAAATGTACAGCATATGTATAGGTATTTGAAGTTGTTAATGAAATATTTTTTCACCCTACCCTATAACCACAAATAATCCATTCCACGTGAAATGGGTATGTGTATTCACAATTAACACCCCTGGACAATTGTCCTGTTGGTTCATACATATTTGCATGTACGTTGATGCATGTGCCCTGTTCATACATCCAAACCTGATGGCCTGTTGCCATCACTCAACCATGCATGTTGTTGGAATGTGTACTGTTGTTCAAATTATGCATGTGTTATGCTTGCTGTTCAACGGCTTGAATTTATGGGTGTTTGGTTAATTGGAATACTAATGCATGCTGTTACAACTAATTATGAATGGTATTGCATGTTACTAACCCAAACTGTCACTAAATAATGCAAAGCATAGGACGACAGGGAAGGCGGGTTCCAGCGAACCCACCTCTCCCACCTCAGCTGGCGAGTGCACCTGGCAGTAGTGCCCAGGCCGGACCCTCCTCGGGTGGCCCTGTGCCACCTGCGGGTGGAAGCGCTGCAGGGGATGGGGCTCGTCCCCCCTCTGCAAGCATGGCTGGAGGAGAACATCCACTCACCCTCCATAGTGTCCGGACTGTGGTGCGTAGGGAGATCCGGCACACTGTGCTTGGGCCCCTATGCCAGCTTGAGGCACGGGTGGCACAGCTCACGGGCATGCCTGCTGCCTGGCCTACACAGCCCCGTCCTGGGCAGTGAAGGCACAGTGGCAACTGCCCATGGGTGGGGATCTCAGTTCCACTGTTGCCATCTGTGGGCTCATGGGCTCGAGATATCCAAACATCCGTCCCCGTCAATTGTGTAACCCCCCCCACATGTGTCATACACCACCCCTGTATGCGTCTTGTTTGTCTTGTCTGTTAACCTCCCCTACCTACCTCGCCAGCTATACCGACTTCCTGTACCTGACATACCACTCTCACCTGAAAAAAAAAAAAAAAGGGCACTCTGTACCCACAAAAAATTATGCCCCATACATAGCTGCCCATTTTGCACACGTCTGCTGGACATGTAAACTGGCAATTACAATTGGCTGTGCAACAAATATTATTGTTGTCCTCACACCTCTCTCAGGGGTGGAAGGTTTTAAATTTCACACCAAATTACAAACATATGCACAGCTGTTGCTGACGAAGAAATGGGCAGCTATGGGCCTTTCCTACATCCCTCCTGCAAAACCCGAGCTTGTTTTCCTACTGTCCTACCCTCTTTGTGCCCCCTTTTTCACCACTTTCCTATCTCCCCATTTTCTTTTCTTTAAAAGAAAACAGCGTGGGTGTGCGCGAGAGTAAGCACTTTTAAGCAGTAGTAAGCGGGAGTGCGCTTCTGTGCGCTTAGCTAAGCGTGTGTGCGCGAAGCTAAGCAGCAGTGTACATGCGTGACCTCCGTGCAAACCAGCGCTAACCTGCTTACAACTGCATAAAAGTGCCTTAGTCCCTCTGAATGACAAGGCCTGTAGTTTTCTCAGCAGCAAAATAAAATACCTCCCTCGGTCTCGAACCCAGGACCTTGGAAACACTAGTCTGCATGACTTACCACTAAGCCATGACTGCTATACAAGAACATTGTGCTGAAAGAAATATATCATAAAATAGTAGGAATTAATGTAAAGGGAATATAGCAAGTGTAGTACACAAAGCTTGTCATGTATATTTACTGTCAAATATAGATATAGTGGATTTGTAAAATAGTACTGTGTGCTGAGAAACAGTCATGCTAGTTGGTAGCTACTAGGTAATAATGTCACAGTAGCATTTGGCAAGCCACACACATACTCAGAGCAGGATGAACACTGCCATAGTTGAATAGTTAAGAGATCAGACATAGCAACTGTGACTGAGTTACAGGGATGTCCCTGATGTGAAAACAAATGTCAACTGTGCCCCACAAATGTACTAACAGTAGGCAGAAAGGTGTAACTACACATGCAATGGTAACTATGACTGACTGAAGGTATGCACCACCTGCACGTCACAAATGGTGTACTAATACATATGCTTGAAATAACCCACAGTCACAACTGCAAAATATCAGAATATGTCATTGGAGTAACCCACTGCTATGTACCATTCCATGAGGCTGATAAAAGATGCACCGGAGAGTATCTGAGGCCTGCTCAGCAGCATGATCAAATACCCTTGTAAGTGTCAAGGCCCACACCATGGCCAGACCACACTGCATGCAGTAACACCCTACCACAACAAACACATAGGGAATTGCTGCCCAAACAGATTTAGCAAGCATTACAAGCTGTGAATGTAAATGGAAAATAGGAAAGCCATAGCAACACATTACAGGAAAGACACCTAGCAGGCATACAACGAGTGAATGTAAAGGCCAAATATTGAAGCCATAGCAACAGATTGCAAGAGCCACTGCTATATGCCAGTTACACCACAATCCCCACAGGAAAGCACACACACCCATGTACACAGTATTACTAGTCGTAGGTGTCAGTTTACATACACATGGAGAAGAGGACACTGGAGGAAGGAATACTCAGCTTACAGAACAACATGCATTGCAGTGTCTACAACACAGCCTGAAATATGAGAGACATACCAACCCTTACACTCACAGAACAGTGTCCACAGCAAACCAGCATGGTCCCTACCCTGATAATCTGAAAGGGGTACGCCTACCTAACAGACCTTTTTATAGCACAGTCCTGTAATCACAGTGAGAACTGCAATCACTACACAACAGGCTGCATGCAATTAGTAAATGCTGGCTAACAATTGGTGCAGAGGCCATCACATGGACATGTGCAGATACCTACAAAATCATCCTGTACTCCCAGTCCACACATGCAATACTTTCATTGCACCCGCTGGAGGGAGAGAGAGAGAGAGAAAGAGAGAGAAAGAAAAAGAAAGAAAGAAAGAAAGAAAGAAAGAAAGAAAGAAAGAAAGAAAGAGAAAAAAAAAAACTGTAACAACAAAACAAAGAGGCTGACAGCAGGCCAAGTAACTGCAAGCCTACACAAACAGCTGCAACAAACACAGGTAATGTAAAGTACTACTATAATACTTTACATACTGTGAACCCTCCAGATGTGTTATTGGTCTGTATCTATGTATATGAAGATGTGCATAGGGCCGGGGACATACTGCAACTGTCACTGAAGGATCTACATACATATGTATGTGACGGTAGCTATGTGCACATAGCAATGTAGGTTGTAGTGCAATGTACAAGTAGGTTGTACAATAATGGATGTTCAGCAGTACGTTACTGTGTGTATACATATGTGGAACTAAAAAGGAGTATATATATATATATATATGTATACGTATGTATATCGAGATATGTATGTATGTATATATATATATATATATATATATATATATATATATATATATATATATGTGTATGGTTCTAGGTTATAACACCGACAGCACACATCATCGACAATGACATCACCGACACCACATCATCGACAGTTCACAAACTTGACACCGCACACACTCAACACATCATCACAACAACCAATAAACAAAACAAATTCCCTGACCAAAAACCACACACACAACACAAGCACACCTAAATCCTAACAAACAAACACTAAACCTTACATACACAACTATCCACAACCCTAACCGAAACCCTAACCCTAAGGTCCGTCACTATCGCACACTAACCTAACCCGCACCCTAACCCTAACTCACTTAACCCACCCCTAACCCAAAAAAATTCACTACTGCACCCTTACCTAACCCGCGCCCTAACCCTAACTCACTTAACCTGCCCCTAACCCAAAACATTCACTACTGCACCCTTACCTAACCCGCGCCCTAACCCTAACTCACTTAACCCACCCCTACCCCTACAGACCGTCAACATCGCACACTTACCTTACTCGCACACTAACGTCCGTCACTACCGCATACTTACACATCCTTTCCCCATCTCGGTGTTCTCCGCGTCGGTGTTTTCATCTGTCGATCTTCTGGCGTCGGTGATTTCGCTGTTGGTCTTCTCATCTGTTGACGTTGTAACCTAGACCCATATATATATATATATATAAAATATGCATATGTGTATACATAGATAGAGAGGGATGTAGAAATACATAGACATATATAGTTTCACAGTGTCATAGTTTAGTACTAGGCTATCTGCAGACAGTGTATAGAATAGATTTATAAACTTGCGCCTCTGTATAGTAGTGACACAGTGAAGACCCCCCTACATAATAGCATTAGTTTACTCTGCCTCTGTCTAGTAGTGACACAGAGATGACCCCTGCTGTAAACCTATGATCTCCCATCCACTCGTCAAGAATGCACATGAAGAGTGTCAGTGAGGGTCTCTGCCTAACATGAACTGGGATCCTGTTCCACAGTATGGGAAGACTCTTAGTGATGGATCTGTCCCTACAGTATGTCCTATTCATATGTGTATTGAGGTTTAAATCCATAGCTGTTGTGGTTCTGATGGATTTGGATTGTATGAGGTGGAACATGTCCATCAATACCTGATTGGACATGGCCTACTACATCAGGCACAGATCACCCCTACGTAGGCAGTATGCTATGGAATAGAGCATCAGTTACTTTAGTCTGGCAGTATATGAAAGTTGTTGGAGACCCTTGATCCTCCAGGTGATGTACTTATGGGGTCCCCCTTGCTGTTGCAAGTGCCAGGTGTGGTACATACCAAATGGGGCATAGTACACAGTCATGGGCCTGATAAGGGAGGAGTATAGGGGTACAATGACCCCTTTTGATCTGGATGTGAATCCCTTCATGATAAGGTGGGCAAGGTAGGAAGTCTATCCAACCACTTTGGCAACGTGGGTGTCAAATGAGAGGTCAGCATCGATCAGTGTCACCAGGTCTCCGATTACTTTGTCTGTACTCAGTGGGTTACTGTCTATGTGATAATATGTGGGTACCTTGTCCGTCCAAAAGGGTATGAGTATACATTACGTAGCATGCAGTTTAAGGCCATGACTCCGGCACCAGTTGTCGGTGTCCATGAGGCCTGTCAGTAGGATGTGTGTGTCAGCTGGTGTATCGACTATGGCGCCTAGTATGCAGTCATCTTTGAACATTGTCAGCCACTACCCTCCCATGTCTGCTTCCACATCTGAGAATTATATGCCAAACATGAGCGGTCCCAGGACAGAGCCCTGTGGGACACCACTTGTGACTGGCTCTGAGTCTGACATGGCACCAGTGAGTTTGACTGTAGGGTTTCTATCCGTTAGCTGGTTTGCAACCCATCTTGTGACATATGGATTTACATTTCAGCTGTTGATCATGTCTATGATGCCAGAGTGCGGTATTGTGTCGAAAGCTGTAGGCAAGTCCAGGTAGGCTGTATGGACCACTGTGCCCATGTCAATGGCTCTAGTGACTGATTTGAAAAGGTCAACCAGGTTCATAAGGCAGGATCTGCCCTCTACAAAGCCAAACCGGGTGGGATCAAGTGTCTAAGTCCCCAATGTCTCTGTGTATGAGTTCCATAATAATCCTTTCCATAGCATTGCAGACCAGGCTGGTTAAGCTTATGGGGCGGTAGTTACCAGGGTTTGTAGAGGTGCCTCCTGTGTGGAGTGGGACTACTGTTGCTGAATGCCAGTGCCCAGGTACATATGCTGTAGTAAGGGTATGGTTGAATAGCATTTAATGTGCATGTGTAGCTCCTCTTGGAGTTCACGTAGCATGCAACCTGCAATACCGTTGGGTCCCATTGATGCTGTGTTCACAGCTTTGCTGAGGGTGGTTCCCAGCTGGACATCTGAGATGGCAGGGAGGTTACAGTCAGCTGGGATAAGTAATTCCTCATGTGTGGGTGAGGGAGGGGAGAAATCTGCACTGAACCTGTCTGCCAGAATGTTGGCATTATCTGTGTGTTCAGTGTAGCGTTTGTCACTGTGAACTAACTGTGAACATATCTGAGGGTTCCCACCCAGGTGTGTAACATAGCAGAAGAAGGCCTTGTGGTTATCTGTAGTGTCCATAGCGATGTCCCCCTCATTGTTGGCCTTGCATGTTTGTACAACAAAATGTATCTTTCTACTACTGCTGATCAGAGATGCCGTAGCTCTATGGAATTATGCTCTACTGTGCAGTAGCTACCTTCTGTTGTTATACAATTTGTTCAATGCTGGGGTCCACCAGACAGGATGCCTGCCCTTGGTGGAGAGGGTCATGGTTTTATTTGTGATTGCATGATCCATGCATTCTTGGAGATGTCCGTAGAAAGCATATGTGAAGGTGTCTGCATTTGGGGAAGTGGTTTCCACTGGCCCAGTGGGCATTAAGGATACCAACTCAGTTATAAGAAGTGTAAAGTTGGCATGTGAGAGGTTTCCCACTGTAGTCTTTTGTGTTGTGGGGGAGGTGGGATATGTATATCCAGGTGGATTAGTCTGTGGTCAGATGTGACTAGTGAGGGGTATACTTCCGGTGTGTAGCACACTGTCCCCATGTTTGTGATGATCAGGTCTAGTATATTATCTCCTGTTGTGGGAGAGGTGACTAGCTGTTCCATTGCATTTGACTTAGTGAATTCCGGGAACCTTTGGGCTAGGGTGTTTGGGGTAGAATAATGCACCCAGTGTATGTTAGGGTAGTTGAAGTCTCCCAATATGATGGTGTGTGGTGGGACATTCATATCCTCCAATGTCTTCAGGAAGGCTGACTGTGGTTCCTGAGATTGGGAGGGTGGTCTGTAACATGCTACCAGTTGTATAGCAGGTTTGCCTATGGTTATCTGCACCTGGATGGTCTATGATGCTTCATGTGTTGCCACTAACCTGGAGGTGTGGGTGTCCTTCATGAATATGGACACACACCCTCCCTTTTCGTTTTGTCCCGAGTCCTGGGGCCAGAAAGCATGATACGGGGTATAGCCTGGTACCGCTGGTGTGCTCTCAGGAGCCTTGAACCAGGTTCTCACTTACTGCACAGGCATCGAGATTGGTAGAATATGTACGTACAGATATATGTAATACACACATACATATATAGATATATGTAGAGACATATACATATACAGATAGATCTGACTGACAACAGATATGTCTGTATATGACTATCTCTCTCACTCTGTCCCACCCCTCACACTCTCCCTCTCCCTGTGTGTCTCTCTCTCACTCTCTCCCCCTCTCTCCCCACATCTGTATGTATATATCTACATCTATATATACATATTTTATATACATATATACAAACATATATATATATATATATATATATCTATATACAGATATAAATATATCAATATCAATATATATATATATATATATATATATATATATATATATATATATATATATATATAGACTGTGTGAGGCACATGTGTGCAGATGTCTTGCAACAGGTGCCTGGGGTCAAAGGCATGGAGTGAACACCAGTGTGGATACTGGAGTACCATACCCCATTCAAAAACACTGACACCAGTAACCACCACATATGTGCATGCCTGCCCACCACTGCATGTGTCAGGGGGAAACAGGGGCAACAAGTGTACAATAGGCTCCACATTGATATACACGGTGGCACACTAGTCCTGTAATACCTGTACATGGAATGTGTCAGCGGACATGGTGTGTCAGCTATGGACATGTAGGTCACTGTACCCCTCCACACCCCACAATGTCCTACACGGTATGTACCTCCCATGACAGCTACATATATGGAGAAGGACACAGACATATGCAAGTAACTGTGTCAATGCACTCAAACACCACAGAGCGCACACAGACTACCTACATAGAGGTTACCACTGCTGGATATACATAGTTCGGTCACACCCATGACAGTTGTCTAACAACCATGGTAACACCTCCAACATCCACAACACAAATTACCTATGTCTGTCGTCCTTGTCACTGCAGTATGGAGCACATGGTGGAGGTACAGGACCCTACCCACAGATATGACATACCCTGTAGTAGACCACACAGAATTAAGAAGCAAGGCTCCCCATGAGTAGATGTCAGACATACCCCTGCTGAATGTTATGCAGATAGGTAATATGCCATATGAGTCACCCTGTGTAACTGTTTGTAAGGAGCAGGTACGATCATAACACATGTGTCACAAGGGCAGGGTAGCATAACAGTATGCTGCTGTAGGCCCAGGGCCAAAAGCACACTACCTACCTAAGACACAATGCACACCCATGAACACATTGCAAACGAAATATGTGAGGTGGAATGAGTGTGCTAGTGACTGGGTGCATGTTGTTTACTGGTGTGATTGCTCACCATGACTGTCTGTCTGTCATGGTAGTGTGTGTCCTTGGTGTGAGGCCAGAGACAGGTGTGTGAGGTATTGCGATCAACACATATTACATTGCCATATGTTGTGCTGTGTTACCCTGTATGTCACTGTGGTGTAGGTAGGGTTATGGCAAGTAAGAGTAGTGTGCATTACCAGTGAAATATGTAACGTGCATTGTGTGCAGTGCATGGGCTGATAATGTTCCCCATACAGTACCTTGATACAAACTCCCAGTGTGAGGTTGTGTATTGTACCTGAAACAGTGTGTTGACTGCTGCAGTATACTAGTCTGTCGTATGGAGTGTGCCAGGTACTGTTGCACAGTTGTCGGATGAGCACTGATATCTGGTCATTTACATGTGTATCCCCCAATAGACAGACAGATGCTATATATGGTGTTTAAGTTATATCACTGCAGTCGAGTATTATGTGTATTATGTGTGCCATAGTTTGCTGACAGATATTGCTGACATATTTTCCTTCTCCTTTTCAGGGCTATGGTTCACCAGCGGAACCCTGTCTACTCCGCTGCAGAGGAGGAGGAGATACACCAGAGCCTGGTGTGGGATTTCGCTGTACTCTTTTCCCGCACCAGCCAGAACCAGCAGGAGAGGGCTGCACTGTGGCAAGACCTGGTCCGTCGGGTAAATGACATAGGCACACATAACCGGACATATGAGCAGGTACGCCATCACTGCAGTGATTTAATTAGAAATGTCCGTCAGCGTGCATCGGATATCCACAGGCAGCAGCTTGCCACAGGTGGTGGGGTGGCTAGACACCCCTCCGTCACCAGACTGGAGGGACTACTCCCTAAGTGTTGTGGCTCCAGCACAACAGCAACAGCAGCAGCATACATGTGAAATGATGGAGGCTGGAGCCACACAGCAGCAGGACACGGAGCATGCAGGTAACATGCCATGTGTATAGTTGACCATTCTGTACACTGTTAGGTTATGCATGTGTGAGGTGTGTCCTCGTTTTGTAGCTGTAATCTTGGTAATTGTTGTGCAAGAGTGATATCCTCAATATCTGCAGTACACCTGTGGAAGCTAACTGTTGCACTACTGAACTGTATCATGCCCACAGTATCAATGGCACAGTTGTGCCCACTGACAATAAATGTCTCTTTTCTGCAGGTCCCTCTGATGTAACAGCAAGGCAGCCTATCCATGCTGTTGAGTGTGTAATACCATTACCTTCAATACTCTTGATACTAATAGTAATAATAGGCTGAAGCAGTAGTGCTATGTGTTTGATTGCAGGTGTGTTTGTGTCTGTGGGTTATCTCATATACTGAGGTGTGTGCATGTGTGCTTGTGTGCATGTGTGCTTGTGCCCATGTGTGCATGTGCCCATGTGTGCATGTGTGCATGTGTGCATGTGCCCATGTGCCCATGTGTGCATGTGTGCATGTGTGCATGTGCCCATGTGTGCATGTGTGCATGTGCCCATGTGCCCATGTATGCATGTGCCCATGTGTGCATGTGTGCATTTGCCCATGTGTGCATGTGCCCATGTGTGCATGTGTGCATGTGCCCATGTGTGCATATGTGTATCAGTGGTGACATTGTGTACACATTGTAAACTGTGTTTCCTGTCTTACTCCCACAGGTTCTGGTGCTGCTCTGGTGTCGTGCAGTAGGGAACCTGAATCATCTGCTGTGGATAGTGTTAATGATGATACCTGTGTAATGGCACAGGTAGGTGTGCCAAGGTCCGTCATTGGTCAGCCAATTGACACTACACAGCTGTCGACCCCATCAATGCGCACAGTCATCCTGCCAATACATCTTTTGTCACCACTGTCCCTAGGTGATGGACAGGATACAGTGGGCATTGACCAGGGTAATGTGGTACCGGTGGCACATGCATCCCCACACAGCAGCCATGGCCAGGGTCCTGACAAAGTACCACACAGGCAGACGTCCAGGGGTTCTCGTGGGAGCATCTGTGGGCGTACCGCCCCTGTCAGACGTGCCCACAGAGTTCTTTCAACCTCAGCTATGTTTTGGGCTGTAATGCAGGCACAGTCACGTATGGAACAGTACACCAGACAGGGTCTGAGGGAGATGAGAGCATCTCACACAGCCATGAGTGACAGTATGCGTGATGTTGCGGCTGCCATCCGTAACTTCACCAAGGTCATTGACAGACGTTGGGGGGACACATTACATCTGTTCCACAACTACATGTCCATGAGCCAGGGCAATGGTAGACGGTTGAGGCGTCGACGTGGCCGTATGCCAGCAACAGCAGCAGCTGGCAGCCGTCACGGACGACAACAGGTCTGCGGCCACTCACATAGTGCCAGCAGCAGCCCCAGCAATGCTGGGTCTGTGCTGTCATCAGACCACCCCAGGAGACCACATGCACGTGGCGCTAGACAGTCCCAACAGGGACCTGTCTCCAGTCACCAACCACCTGCTTCTGATGACAGTATCCAGTCTGGCTTAGTACCTGATACGGTCCGTAGCACTCCTGCCAGGCATAGGTACCATGTCTGTGGCCACAGACAGTGATCTGTATGACCTGGCAGGTACAGTCTGTGGCTGTCCACAAACACCTGTATATGGCAGCCATGAGGTGGGACTGTGTGCATTCATACACACATGCAAAGTGATAACACCTAGGGCTACCGCATACATGCACACACTGCATCAACATTGCCCCATCTTGTACTGCTGTCCCTCACCAACACACACACACAGACATGTCAATTGGTTGTATCAGTGGCAGACTCTGGCATACCAGGTACACACCCTGTGCATATGATGAAACTGTGCCACCTCCTGCAATCTGTAAAATCAGTGCAGGAACAGGTTAACATGGTGATGATGCACAGGGTGACTACATAGACGTATTGTAATAGTATGATGTTGACAACAGTACAGTGTAATGATATCATTGTGGGTATATACCAGCATGCCTGCTGCAGTTACAGTATGAATGTCATTGTATTGATTTGTACACCCATAGTAATTACCACAGTGTTCTGTCTGCACATCTTTGCATACTGGTGGCGTGGCTGTCAAGGGATGGCCACCTACATAGGTAGCACAGGGGATACAACAATGTACATATTGATACTCAATGATGGCCATGTTAACTGCGAGTTGCATGCTGTCCACACATGACTCTGCAATGCGGATGTTTCAGGATGTTGTATCTGTGCAGTACTACACAACAGGTTCAAGGCTCACAGGAGCACACTAGCACTACAAGGTCACACCTCATACCATGCATGACAGCACCAAAACACAGAACTAACTATGACAGGAGGGATAGTGTCCATACATGTCAATGATAGTGTGGTGCCAGGACAGGTAGAATACATCATACTAAGTCTGGAACTGCTGAGTGAGGGCTCAGTGTCTGTTATTTGACATGTGTATTATTAGAGGTATGAGCACTTGGGTATCAGGCCAGTTATTCAACATTATGAAGGTACGTGGTCTATACACTTGTGTGGGGTGAGGCTGGACCCTGCCCGTCTGACCTGTGAATGTCTGGGTACTGGCTTATAGTGCCTGCATATATGCACTGTTACCTACTGGAAGTCGTACACCTTGTTTGTTGTAGCATAGTCTACATACAGGCCTGCTGACTGTAGCTTTGTTTGTATGCATGTTTGCCTGTTATGTTCCTGAAACACTGATTCCACCTGCAGTGCAGATATACAGTGCCTCTGTGGATCCCTAGTGACATCTGTATTGCTTACTGTACTGATGTCCATGTGTCACTTGACAGAACGTCACTGTTTGTCCTGTTTGCATGTAGCTTGCCTGTAACACATTGCATATGACTTACCTCGCATTTGCTCAAGACAGCATTCATATATGCCAGCACTAACAAATCAGGAGCACTACACCCTCACATAGTCGCCTTGAGTACCTTGTTCCCCATTGGCCCTATGTGTCATTACTTAGTATGGGAGTCACAATGCTATGGTAACATGTGCAAAGGTCACCTGTCGATCTACTCTCAGGTCCAGTTGGTGAATCTGTGAGTCATGTGGCAATGTTACAGCTGCCTCATGTACACAGACAACCCTCTCCCCTTCCCATACACGTACAACACATGTGAGAGATGCAACCACATAGCCAAACTGGGGGCTAAGCTCTGTTAACACAGCACTGGCATTCCCTGTCAGGTGGAGTGGGATACTACAGTGAATACAGTACCAGTCTCCCATAGACCTGCCACGACCGCCATCCAAACACAGAAACACACAGGTATATTATTGGACTCTCAGAATAGCATCCTGCCTGAGCAGCTGACACCTGCAAAGCAGACACACAAGCAAACGTTAAGCCAGAGCAGAGCACATGCAACACATAGCTCACAAAGCCTGTGTGCCAAACAGTCACAGACCATATGGTTTGACAACACACCTGCTACAGTTGTATGAGGTACCTCTATCGTCACATACACTGGGGGTCCTGCTCCCAGGCTGAACAAGGTGACGGTCATGCTGAGCTGCCCATTGGGCACTATGATCCACCACATAACACAAGCATACTGGTCACTCCAAGGCATGTAGAAGTATGACTCAGTCATTGTCTGTGCCAGTGTGTATGACCTCTGACGCACCTCCCTGGACTACATGTTAGAGGACATAGAGGGGCTCTCTGAGCTTGTGGCACAGGCTGGTATGACCCTGGCCTTGAGTAGCATCTCACCCTCACCAAGAATGCTGCCACAATATGTAGACAGGATCATCAGTTTCTGCAATTAACGTATGTTTCAGTGACATTCAAAGGGGATCCAATGCCTGTCAGTGTGGGATTACATGCTGGACAAGCCACATTGCTTTGCTTGGGACAGCTTGCACCTGTCACCCATGGGCCGTTGTATATTGGCAGAGACTGTTGCTATACACATAGTACCTTTGTATGCAAGGCTGACATTACATAGCCACCTACACAGGTATCACACGGGATAGGACACTAATAGAAATGCTTCTCAAGAGCAGCAGTGTAAACCTCAAGATGCATGCAGTGGAAACTGCCCTTAGCATGGGATACAGCAATATCCATGCAGTAACAGACTCCTGGTACAAGGCTCCCAGGTGCACACCATCAGTGCCAGGTCATTCCTGATACCATGCTTGTCATCCCCTACACATGCACCAAACCAGAACAGGGGGGATGTATCCAAAGGCACATCAGATACACACACCCCCAGGTTGGTGGCACTGCACAAAGCATCAGAGCCTCTCCATGTGCAACTCACAGTGGGTTAGACTGCCTTCAGGTTCATAGCCTGGCACACACCACACTCCCATACCCAGGAAACCCACTTGTCCTTCCTGACAACAGTGGGAATATGACGGCCTCTACACACACCATTATATGGTTGTACTGGGACTACCCAAACATAGAGTGTGAGCATTACTCTAGCTGCAAGACCCTATCTGAAGGGTTCTTATCATTCATTCCCTGCATTGCTATGGAACAACTTGTTACCACTCCCACAAGTGGTGACAACATGCTGCACCTGTTCATCACCAACATATTGACTATATGCTCCAGACCAGTCATGTATCTCTTGCTGGTGGGATGACACCATCTACAACCCAGACTGTATAGTCACATACCACATGCAGCCCCTGTACAGAACACCACAGTCATACAGTTGTCTGATGCATATTCCATGTATTCACATGAGGCAGGCTTCGGACATGTGAACTCTTGCAGTTCACAGGTACATATGTGTAGGTGGCACACACATACATCATGTGTGCATTGACATTACTGATATAATGTATGTCATGCAATATTGGGAACAACACCCCACACACATGGACGAACTGTGTGACAAAAATACACATGGCGTTTGTAGGATACAATCCCCTACCTAACTATGTTAGATCACTTGTGAGAGTCGCAGTAGCAGAGTGTGCTATTTGCATTACTGGGAGGATTGCTTTCTCCTGCTGTACTTATACGGTGCTGACATCATCAGTGTTTAGACAGCAGAATATGCAGCATGTGTTGTGTAGTAATAGTTGCCAAAAGGGACATTTCTCTTACACATGGAAATGCACACACTACTCCCCCACACACATTTACACATACACTGTGTACTTGCAGGATTCAAACCCCTACCTACCTATGTTATGACACTTGTGAGAAATGCATTAGCAGAGCACGCTATTTGCATTACCGGGGGGATTGCTTTCTCCTGCTGTACTTATAGGGTGCTGACATCATCAGTGTTTAGACAGTGGAATATGCAGCATGTGTTGTGTAGTAATAGTTGCCAAAAGGGACATTTCTCATACACATGGAATTGCACACACTACTCCCCCATACACATTCACACACACACTGAGCACTTGCAGGATTCAAACCCCTACCTAACTATGTTATGACACTTGTTAGAGACGCAGTAGCGGAGCGCGCTATTCACATTACTGGGTATGATTTCTGCTCCTGACATATGTATAATGTGCTGACATCATCATGGATGAAGAGGTATGTACATCTGTTACTATCCATCAGTACAGGGGAGAGCATATCTATGCATTAACTTTGCACAGGCATAGTGGCCTACTGTACTGTGGAGGCAGACACCAAATACACTGTGGATAGCCTTCTGTATTCCCTAGGGACAACAGTCAGGTATTGCACTCTACGGCCATATGTTTACCTGTCAGATGCAAGTATCTGTTGCTCATATACTGTTTGTGGGTCTTATCTCTGTAAACAACGTGTGTACTGTGGGAGATGTTTGCATATGAGTGGGATCCAGTACTTTACTTATGTCTCTGTTGTAACTTCACTGTATGCACTGGGCAGATGTCTGTATTGTGGGAGGTTCCTGTGTTAACACATAGGAATGCCAGATATGTGTGTGTGCAACTGCTGAATTGTGACATGGCCTAAGTATGTGAGCATGCCCAGTTTGCAGTTTGTATGACTTCTTGACTGCCACGTCTCATTTATCTAAGTGTGCGAGCATGCCCAGTGTAACCTTTCCTTATGTTGGGATCTGTGGACCACTACATTTCTGTTTGTGTGTGGACACCATCTATATATCACATGTACAGTTGAGTGTTGGACATCAGGTTGTGTTCTTACTGCCCAACTGCTTTGTGTCTGAACCTAACAGGCATTATGCTCTGCCTGCAGGGTCGCAATGGGATAGTTTGCATACAGTTGTCATCATCCTTTCCTGCTGACCAAACAGTTGTATTGTCGTATAGTGTACTGGTGCAGAACTTTCACTGTGGTGGACAGTATAATCAGTTTCAGTCCTATCACTGCTTGTAATATTTATAGTGAGCACACCAGACTGGTTGAGGGCCAGTTGTGCAGATATGACCATGTTGCATTTTGTTCAGATATGGACAGCGTAGTACATGATTGTCCAACATTGTTAATGTATTCCACAACTTGTGTGGACAGTGACAAACAATGGCCATGTGCCCTAGTCCATTTGTAATGCTAGTCAGGGAGTGTTTGTCCTTCAGCACACATTTACTGGTGTTTGCCATGACATATGTCATGGTTAGCGTGCTGTGCCTCTGTCTACCCATGACATACAGGTGATATCCAGGGTACACCTACCATCTCCCATCCAGTCATCATGATTCCTCTGGATGACAGTCACTGAGGGACTCCCTGGATATCCTGTAGTGGGAGTTTAGACGTGAGTGGAGTGAGCTTCTGGGTTATGGACCAATCAGTACAGCATGTCCTGTTTATGTCTGTGCTGGGGTTCAGGCCTGTCAGCTGCATAGGTCACCAGCATTCAGTGTTTACATGGTGCCAAATGTCCCTTGATACCAGGTTGGTCATGGCTCTATACATCAGGCACAGTTCACCTCCAGCCAGGCAGTATGGCACTGTGTGGAGCTGCAGTTTCTTTACTCAGGCGACACATGGCATCTGTTACAGCTCTGCGATCCTCCTGGTGGGGTATTTGTGTGGTCTTTCCAGTTGCTGCAGGTGTCTGCTACAGTACATCCCTGAAGGGCCATTGTACACAATTGTGAGGCTGCTGATGGATGACTGGAGAGGCACATTGACCTACCCTAACCAAGCTGTGCTTACCTTCATGATTAGGTGGGTATATGGTATGTTTCTGTAACCACTACAGACACATGGTTGTCACATGCAGGATATCGATCATCTTGTGTCCCCAGGTCTCTTATTGCTCCTGATGTACTTACTGGGTTAACACCTATGTGGTAATTTCTGCCCATGAACTGTGTTTCCACAGGGGTTGACTAAACACTATTCTGCATTTAGCTTGTTGACATGGCTGTGGCACCACTTGTCTGTTTCTATGTGTGCCTTTTGTAGGTTGCTTGTGTCAGCTGGAGGGTCCGATATGGTGGCCAGTTTGTAGTCCTCTGCGAACCTGTTCAGACAGAGTCCTTCCATGTTGGCCTGTACCTATGTGATATATATAGCATACAAGAGAGGTCCCAGGACCATGCCTTGTGGGATGCCAGTTGAATCTGGTTTGCAGTCTGCCATGGCTGCAGCATGTCTGCCAGGTCAGTTCTGTCCTTGAGCTGGTTTGCAACCCATCTACTTGCATAGGGGTTTATAGTTAGGCTGGTGAGCTTATCTGTACTGCCAACTAGGGTATTGTATGGAAGGGTTTAGCAAGGTCCAGATAGGCTGTGTGATTAACATTCCCCACATCAATGGCCTTGGTGCACGTTTCACATGAGTCAGACATGTGTAAGGGGCAGGATCTGCCCTATGACAGCCACACTGGGTAGGGTCCAATGTCTGTATGTACCCAATCTCGTTATTCATGGGATCCATGATCATCCTCTCCATTACTTTGCTAACCTAGATAGTCGGGGTTGAGGGGTGATAGTTTGCAGTATCCATTCAGGCACCCCTTTGTGGTGTGGGACCACTGTTGCTGTACACTGCTCTTTGGGTACATATCCTGTGGTAGGACTGATAGTGCGCAGTAATGCTATTTGCTGTTCCATTCTTTTTACAGTACTTGTTGGACACGACCCAGGACACCATCTGGTACCATTGATGCTGTGTGCTGTACTTTGTGGATGCTGGCTGTTACCTCAGCATCTGCAATGTCAGGGGGCCAGCACTCTCCTGGGATAGATATTTGGCAGTTAGGTGCTGGTGGGGAGTTTGGAAAGAATCTGTTCAGTAGGCTGTTGGCAATGTGTGTGGGTTTGGTGTATTGTTTGTGATATTAGAGTGCTGCAGAGCATATCTGTGGATTATCACCATGGTTCCTACCATCAGGTAGGACAGCTGTGTGATAATCCTTTGTGTCCTGCACAATTTGTATCATCATAGGTTCATAGGTTCATACTAGGCTATCTGCTCTGGCCTTGTTTGAGCATGGACAGACTGCGTGTGGGTCTCACCACCCCTTGCAATGTGCATATTATGCCCACGTAGGGTTTACTTTCCTTGATGTGACACAGGGATGGCCCCCAGTGTACACCTACTATCTCCCATGCACTTCACCGGATTTCTCTTGTTGAGTTTGTGTGTGGAGCTCAGCCTATCATGGACTGGGATTCTGTTCCAGAGTGTCAGGAGCCTCTGGGTTATGGATCTGTCCCTCCAGCACATCCTATTAATCTATGTGTGGAGGTTCAGATATCTCACTGTGGTGTGTCTGCTGGATTTGGGATTTCTGCAGTGGAGAATGTCCATTCATTCTGGATTGGACATGGCCTTGTGCATCAGGCATACATCACCTCTGACTGTGCAGTATGCTTCTGAATTGGGCTGTGGTTTCTTCAGCCAGACTGCAGATGTCCAATGTTTGGACCCTTTATCCTGTTTGTGAGGTACATTTGGGGTCTTTCTGACTGTTGCAGGTGTAAGGTAAGGTACATCCGAACTGAGGCATTGTGTCACGTATGGGCCTGATAAGGGAAGAGTATGGGGGCACAGTGACCTCTCTAGCTCTGCATGTGCATCCTTTCATATTAAGGTGGCCAACATAGCAGGTCTTCCTGGCCACCTTGGCAATGTGAGTGTCACATGACAGGTTACCGTACACTTGTGTCCCTAGGTCCCTGATTACTTCTTCCATACATAATGGATTGCCACCTATGTCATACTTTGTGTGTGCCTTGTTTGGTATTTGTTGAGACATTCATACTCTGCAGTGTCTTCAGGAAGGCTGGCTGGGGTACCTGGGTTTGTGTGTGTGGTTTGTAGCAGTCTTCAAACAGGTACACAGTTTGAGAGAGTGTTACTTGCCCGTGGATAGTCCATGCTGCTTCTTGCTGTGGTACCAACCTAGGGGTGTGGTTATCCTTGATAATTACTGGTAGCCACACTCCTATTGTCATGTGTTCCATGTTTTGGAGCTGTAGAGCATGGTATGAGGCATAACCTGGTAGTATTAGGGTGCTCTTCTGGGCCTTGCCCAGGTTTCAGTTACAGAACACATATTACCATTCTCCATGCTGTAGTGGGTTTGGTCTGCATGCACCTTGCAGGTTAGACTTCTGGCATTGGTAGCATTACGTCCAGGTTATTATCCCTTATGCTACCTATGCTGGTGGGTTTGTGTTTCCAGACTTACCTATTCCAGGCACAGTGGGGGTGACAACAGCCTTTGCCAGTATCCACACAGCCAGGTGTGCTGGGTGTGTGCCATCCCTAGCAGGGTGGGGCATCATGTCTTGCTCGGCATGTCAGCCCAGGCTGTCAGCCATGTGTTCCCCCTCGCTAACAGCAATACCTCAGCCAATTATTGTACTTGATCTTGTTGTCTTCATAGTGTGGCATCATGCTTGGTGAGGGTGAGATGTTAGGTTGGGTCTTCATGTTTGCATATACTAGATGGTATTACATTGCTTAACACATGGCGATCATGCCTCAGGTGGTGCTGCAGGGCTGCCTCTGTCGGATGCACATACTACACTCCCTGTACATGTTTGAGAGCAGGTTGTGTCATGTTAGGTGTCCCTGTTACTATATGAGTGAGTCAGAGAGGGGTATCATTCCCAGGGTACTGAGCCAGTGTATGTGCTATGCGTTGCCTCTTTGCCAAGGCCAGGGCATACTGGGCATGCCTCCTTCTGCCTACTGGGGCAGGCTCAGGTTGTTCCTCCTCCGAGTCATGCTCTGCCTGTGATGGCCTTGGCAATGGTAGGGGGCTGTTTGTGCTAGCCCTATGCTGGTCCTGCTGCAGCTGTTTTCGCAGAATCATATTATGTAGCATAGCACATACCATGACAATTTGGGTACATGTAGTTGGTGAGTACTGCAAGGCTCCACCAGATGTGTCCAGGCACTGGAACCATGACTTAAGCAGCCCAAACACATGCTCTATTACATTACATGTTTGTGCGTGTGCCTCATTATGGTGTTCCTGTTCAGGTGTGTGTGCATTTCTGATGGGTGTCATCAGCCACGGCTCCAGTGCATAACCTGCATCCCCCACTAGGTGACCATGTGGGATGTCCCCATTGGCAAATGTCTGGTAAAGCTGCGTCAAATGCCAGATATGGGAATCATGGTAGCTCCCAGGGCAGCCAGCACACACATTCATTATTATGCCCTGGGCATCACACACGACCTGGCAGTTGATGGAGGGGTAGCCCTTGCGGTTACTGTAGGCCCTACGCCGCTCACCGGCTGGTGCTTTGATGCGTATGTGCGTGCAGTCTATTGCACCCACTACCTCAGGGTATTCCGCTATTTGCTGGAAGAGACGCATATTGCTGGCCAATACCTCATGGGCATTGGGGAAATATACATGCTCACTGACATGTGCTGACATGGCATCCAGGAACTGGTGCAGTACCCTGGAGGCTGCTGCCTGTGATATTCCCATCATATCACCAGTTGGTCTCTGGAAGGTACCTGTTACTAGTATTCTTAGGCCAACACATACCTTGGTTTCCACTGGGATGGGTTCCTCTCTGTTGGTTCTGTGTGTGAGGCATGGCCTGCATAGCTCAACAATTTGCTGCAGGAGGTCTCTGTCCACTCTATAGGGCTCCACTATCTCCAGCTCATGTAACCCCTGGTAGGTGACCCTGGGCCTGTACACTCTTCTCCGTCTCCTCACTGTGGGTTGTCTGGCAGCATTTCCATTGTCACCACCCTCAGCAAGTTTCCTATGTCACCTTATGACAGCTATAGCAGCCCCTAGCATGTTTGGCCTGAGTGCAGCTTTTTCAGTTTTCACTTCTACTAGCTTATTCCTGTCTTGCAGTGTCTCTTGAGAGAAACATACTGCAATGCTGTTTGCAGTGTTTTAAGTGCTGGGCTGGGCTTGTATTCTGCCTGTGTAATTGCCTGCTTCTAATTGTTTTCACCTGCTACCTCTACAAGTATTCCCTGCTAGTTGCCTACTATTTCTTCTGCTTCCTTTTTCCTCTCTGTTTCCTCAGGGGGAGCAGCGCACATACCAGCGAAAACACGCTCAGAGTGGCTACCATGCACGCACACATGCTTACACGGACTAGAATCTGCTTATTTGGATTAAAACGCGCGCACACCAGTGCAAACAGGTTTACAAATCTTTAAACAGACTCCTACATGCTTACTGTGCCTTACACGCGCGCGCTCACGCTTACACGCCTGCACTCTGTCTTACTCGCTCCTCCCACCATGCACACGCACGCATGCACGTACAGCATGAAACTTTGGTGTTGGCCACAGTGTACACCTTCCATTTCTTGACTTTCCCATGCTTATCTGTTGACACTCCTCTTTTTATGCTGTGTGATTGACATCTTTCACATACCACTTTGCTCCAATGAGCTTGATTTCTTCCTGACATTCGCCCCTGTGATGTCACCTATCTCCTACTCTGTTACTCCCCCTTATATAACTCTTACACTACACGGAATGTGCCCCTTTGCTATGTGACAGTGTGATTCACTATCCTACCACTCATTTACATAGGATTGCCTACTAATGCTTAGTTACATGTCTTACACTCAGCTTCCCCCCTTAGCAACCACTAGACGGTGGCCATGTTGTTTTTGGTGTCCTTGTCCCTGCATTGCAAATCCATGCATTACATAAAACCCACATTTGTGGGTTTAAAACCTTTATTTTTATGTTTTATATAGCGCAGCCTGTTTGCGCGGGGCTGCGCTGCATTTAAACCTCGCCGATCTCCGAAAAAAAAAATATTTTATTTCATGTTTGCATCGGGTTACCATGCCAATGGCCACATATTTGGCCATTGGCATGCTGACTGCAACATTTGCACACTTTATTTGGAGCTGTCATGGCTCCGTTGTGTTATTTGCAGTAACGTACTCAGTTGTCAACTGAGTATATTTCTGCACCTAACACGACTCTTACACTGGCTGGTTTCAGCTGCAAGTGAGGTGATTAGCATATCCACGCCCTGCCCATGTTAGAGTAATTTTAGCTGGTCTCTTACACGGGATTTCGGGCTGTTCCTGGATCGCGATGGCTGCATGGAGTCTTACACGGCTCTTAGACTCCGTGCAAGCCATCGTGAATCCTGCCCCATATGTCATCCAAAGGCTAACACACTGAAAAGTGCAACACTCCCTTTCTGCTGCACTGCACTGTCAGCAATCCATTTATCTGGTATAGGAATAGATCCTACAGCCTTCTGCTCCAAATATGAGTGTGCTACCTTTTGTACCACTGATAATACTCTACTTTTTGAGACATAAACACAATGTGCTGTGCCTATTAATATGTTCTGCTGTGGAATATCAGTCTAATTGCTAACATTGGTCTTCATGAATGTTATGCAATCTAGTCCTTCCAGCTTCAAAGGAATGGCTAAAAACCTCAGATTTTCCTTTGTCAAGCTATCTTCTAAAGCAACCATTTTTAGAATATTTCTGAGATACCTTATTTCATGTCAGTCAGTCCTTAATTCCAATTTCTGACTTTAGCAGCTTGCCCTATACAGTAGAGTACTTATTCAATGCTTCTTCTACTTTTTTCATTATCTCTTTATTTGGTTTTATGTCCTCATGTAGAGGTCCACTTATTTTAAATAATCTAGTACAACCTGAGAGTATATGAAAATCTTTCTCTTCAGAGTTGTTAGATGCTATATTTTGCATATACACCATGCATTAGTCTCATTTTACTGAGTCTCAGCAGTGTCCTTGTCCAGCACAACTTCCTCCTCTCCCTTTTTTCTCCAATTCATCTTTATTTCTCTCATAGTTCTTAGTTGACATTCAGACAGAATAATCTTCATCCAGGATCTGAATTTAAAACAAACACTTCCTTTAGACTTTTGAATCTGAATATTTCAGCTCTGGATTCTGTCCAGTCTCAAAATCTTGGTCATTACAGGACACCATTGAATCAGATCCTGGTACAGATGTTTAAAAAAGGCAACCCATATCATTAAGGTCATGAACATTGTTAGAAAAATATGTATTAATGTGTGTATGCTTAATGCCAAATTAATAATCAAGTATTTTTCATACGCTTTTCATTCTATTTTTTATGCACTGTGTTATATACAAATTGAGTTTCATATGAGACTGAAAAAGATGCTTTTTGGAAACTGCAGCATGCTTTCTGAAACTTGCAAGTTGCCCTCTGACCTAGTAACTGCTAGCACAGCAATATTCTTGTTTATGCCTTGTGGAAATGTACTTGAGAAGCAGGTGTTTATCTGCTAGGTCAGAAGTATATGAATGAACAATGCCTTATATTATAAATGTAATGATTCTAGACAAACAGCCTTGTCCAGAGGATGGGAACCTCTGCAGCTGCAGTAATTTAGAGATAAAGTAGACAAAGGATTATTAGAGAAATGAACTGCTAGCATTGTGCTTGATTTAGCCGTAGTATCTTGAATGTAACATAAAAAGTATCTAACTGAAAGTAACCAAGGCCATGTTGTTTTCCTCAGGAAGTTTCACATACAAATTGTTTAAATCAGCAGAAATTCATGGGAAAGATGGTCAGCAGATTATGATGAAAAGGTGGTAATCTGTTACGTCAGCATGGTAGGACAGGATTAATTTGATAACCTATAAAATGAATGTATTTCTTGTTTCTGGTTAGACAAACTCTGTATTAGCACGTTTTTGTCTCCTTGCTGCAAGATTAAAGTGCCTTAACCTGAACCTACCGTGTTTTGATCATTTTTAAAGTATATTTTCCTTTGACAGATTGGTCCTTCGGACCGGAAACGTATCTCTCGCTCTAGGCCTAGGTCAGAATTGGGCCCGGTGGCATGCATCCGTACGGAGGAGAGGCCAAATTGGCTCTTCTGTTTTGAAAGACCTCCGACTGAATTGTCATTCGAAAGAGGCCAGCCACTGTTTCTGATCTGGGATTGGAGGACGAGTCAATGATCCGGTGGATCAGGTAAGGAGGAATTACCTTATTTCTGTTTTAAGATCAGGGACTAAGTACAGAACTGTTTTTTGTCAGGTAAATTTGCGTATGCAGATCAGGGACAGGAAAAAGGGGTTACTGTTTTTAGTCATTGATCAGGGAAACAGAATAGGTAGACAGTTATTCTAGATAAACTGTGAAAAGGTATAGATTTGTGGTACCACGTGATGGAAAGGGTTACGTAACAATTTACAGCTTAGCTAAGACACCAATGGGAAATCAGTGCACAAAAAGTTCCTGGGACACGCCCCTAACTGAAGACGCGAAGTATATGCAATTACAGCGTGCCGGTAATGTTAAATATTACACCAAATGGGTCGATAAGTATAAATTCGAGGGTAATTTAGATAAACTTGCACTTATGAAACTAGTAAAACAGTTAAAAATAGACGCGAAAGGTCAATTAAAAAAGCAGAGACAATTAGAAGTCCCTCAGATGCATAGGTGGCTTGAGGAAGTGAACTGTAGGGAACAGAGAATTAAAAATTCAAAGACAATGTTCTTAGACAAAGAAGACAATAACTTAGTAATAGCAATGGCCCCTCTTTCGCCCCTCCACTTCCGTTACCAGAATATGAAGCGAGTGGATGAGCTGATCCACCTCTGCTATACCCAGCTGTCCCTGTGAAAGCACAGCCATTTGTCATGGATCCTATCGAGACTAGGTCTCGAACACGCGACTTGAGGAGGGAGATTGAATTAAAAGAATTAAATAGAGCATCACAGGCTATGAGTGAAGAGGAGATATGTCCGCTCATAGAAGTACCAAATCCTCAGGCAGGACAGGCAGGACAAGATCCGACTCTTTTGGTTTATAGACTGTGGACACCGGAAGATATCCGGAAAGCCACGGAAGGTATTCCCCACCCAAAAGTGAATTTTAGAACATTTTTAGAAGACTTACAGGGTATGAGATTAAGTTACCATTTAAATGGAGAGGAAGTAGAAAAAGTAGTTAGACAAATTGTGGGTCCAGATTGGCACATGATCAGTGGCGACTGGAATCCTCGTGATGCACAACTTAGACCACTCCCACATACTAATGCAGAACTGGATGGCAGAGTGAAAGATCTGACAGACCGAATCTCTGAAAAGTGGAAGCCTAGGGCTGATTGGACTTGCATTAATCAATGCATTCAACAGGAAGGTGAAACAGTTGATAGATATTATGCTAGACTGTTAGAGTGTTTTAATAATCACTGCGGAATGCAAATACCAGAAAACCAGACACATGATTCCTCATATGAACAACAGTTAAAGAACGCATTCTTGAAGGGTAATATAACTCCCATTAGTAGCTTTATTACGAAGCATATGGTAGATCATCAAACAAGTAGATTACAGCCATTACTTGAATATGCTAGACATGCAGAAAGACATTTTAATAGTAAAAAGAAAAAGAAAACTCAAGTATTTTCGGCAGAAGATGGGTCAGAAGTATTTGTAGTACAAACTGGGAAAAAGGGTAAGAAAAATACCCAGGGAAATAAACAATCTGGCAAACGATCAGAAGATTTCGAGGAAAGAAAGAAAAAGGGTGAGTGTTTTAAGCGGAAAAAGGACATTTAGCGAGGGATTGCAGGCTAAACAAGAAGGCGACTACAGAAAATAAGGAGGATGAGGAATGACTATATGATAGTCAGGAATCATTGGAAGAGAGTGAGCAGGTAAAGGTAAGTGAAAATGTGATAGCAGGGATAGAGGATGTGACACAAGGGGTAGAGGATGTATATGAATACACAGACATAGAAGAAAATGAAATTTTAGACCTAGCTCTTTTGAGCTTAGAGCTTTACTTAGCAGACACAAAACCAGAAGTGACGCTTCTGGTAGAGGGGAGGGAAGTTACATTTTTGTGTGACTCAGGGGCTTCACGGACCCTGATACACCCTTCCAAGCTACCGGAAGATACAGAATCACCAGATTATATACTAGTGAAAGCAGCCAATGGACAGCTGTATCAGGAGCCACTCTCCCATGACATAACAATAACGGACCCCGTTTCAGGGATGACTCAGAAAAGTAAAATTGTAGTTTCTGCAAAATGCCCAGTAAATCTTTTGGGTAGAGATTTGATGCAGATATTTGGCATAGCCATAGTTCCAACCATGCAGGGTATGGAAGCACAGTGACAAATGGACACTTTTGTAGTGCGACCGGAGGGTGAAATGTATTATTGGTATAACCAGGACTTGGTTACAACTGGTCCAGGGGCAGTAACCGAAGAACTGATGAACGTAGCCATCAGCAAGTCCCCCTCCCTCGACATTGACAAACAGCATTTGTTGTATTGTACTCTATATTACTATAACAGACCAGGACCTGATAAAGATTATGAACAAGAATTGTTTCAGAACCATGCAAACAGGCTAGTATTGCAAAACTTATACTGGGATGCAGAAGGGAACAGTGTAGCAAGCTGTTCATTGCCCCAGGAATTTTTAGCACTTTACAAATCTAATCGACTGCCACATGTTAGTTTAACTAAGAACAAAACTTTAAAATGGGCAGACGTATATGAAAAAGTCACAAGGTGGGAGAAGCAGACAGAATTAGAGCTCTCCGAACAAGGAGTACAGAAACAGAAATTGAACTGGATTACACAGACACACCCAGCTGTACACTCACAGGCTAGTGAGAATAGCTGAGTATTACTCTTATTGGAAGAAGAGGAAAAAGCCTTGTGGGACATACCAGATATTCTCTGGTCAGCAGGGAAATCAGATGTAGGACTAATATGAACAGCAGGACTAGTTACCATAACGCCAAAGTCAGCATTTAGACCCCAGAAAAGACAGTATCCCTTGAGAAAGGATGCAGAGGTAGGAATCAAGCCTATCATAGCAGCCTTACTTAAGGAAGGAGTCTTAATAGAATCTCCTGATTCACCATGTAATACACCTTAATTTCCTGTCAAGAAAGCAAACGGGGAATGGCGTATGATCCAAGACTTACAAGCTGTAAATAATGCAGTCATACCCAGGGCACCAACGGTGCCAGATCCACACACCTTACTGAATGATTTAAAGCCAAAACAAAAATATTTTTCAGTGGTAGACATTAGTAATGCATTTTTCTCGATACCGATACACCCTGACAGCCAATATTGGTTTGCATCTACATTTCAGGGAAAGCGATACACATATACTAGATTACCACAGGGATATTGTGAAAGTCCAACAATATTTGCACAGGAAATGGCAAGCAACCTGGCGGGATTTATCCCACCGAAAGGTAGTCAGATTCTACTTTATGTAGACGACATTCTGCTGGCAGCCCCCACCCAGCAAGAATGCAAGGAGGACACGATAGCTTTATTACAATTTTTAGCTACTCAAGGTAACAAAGTAAACAAAGACAAGTTACAGCTTTGGAGAAAACAAGTTAAGTACTTGGGATATGTAATATACAAAGAAGGTAGAATATTAGATGAAGACAGAAAAACAGCAATTTTACAAGCACCTAGACCAACTACCAAGAAGGAAATTATGTCCTTCCTGGGAACTACTAATTTTTGTCAGAGTTGGATACTGAACTATGCTTTGGAATCTGCTCCACTGGCCGATTTAATATTTAAGAAACCGATGGCAGCACAAGATTTATTACAATGGACACCTGAAGCAGAAGCAGCTTTCTGTAAGCTGAAACAATTGATAGCATCATCCTTAGTTTTAGGATTACCAAACTATCACAAGCAGTTTATCCAAACTGTAGATTGCAAGCAAGGTTATATGACATCAGTATTGACACAGCAACATGGGGACAAACAACACCCCATAGCTTACTATTCATCACAGTTAGACCCAGTGGCACGATCCTTGGCCCACTGTGTACAAGCAGTAGTTGCAGCTGCAATGGCAGTGCATGCTTCAGCCTCAGTAGTGTTATTCCACCCTCTCACATTGAGAGTGCCTCATGCAGTCGCAATTATCTTACTGTAAAAAAAGTAGCATATCTTTCTCCAGTTAGGCATCTTTCCTGTATGACCATACTGTTGAGCCAACCTCATATGACAATTGAACAATGCACAACTTTGAATCCGTCAACTTTGCTTCCAACCCCTGCAGATGGCAAACCACACTGCTGCCTGCAGGAGATTGAACAAAAGACATTACCTAGACAAGACCTTACGGATGTTCCCTTGGATGATGCAGAGGTGACATGCTATGTGGACGGCTCATGCAGGAGGGGTCCTACAGGACAGAACCTAGTGGGGTATGCAGTCGTTTCTGATACTGAAATTTTAGAAGCAAAATCTTTACCACACAACTTATCTGCACAAGCAGCAGAACTGATTGCCTTAACAAGAGCATGTACCTTAACAAAAGGTAAGAAAGTGAACATTTATACTGACAGTCAGTATGCTTTTTCTACTGTACATGTTTTTGCGCAACAGTGGAAAAATAGAGGAATGATAACGTCTACTGGTAAACCGATCAGTCATGCGCAACTTATTTTAGACTTGTTAGATTCAATTCAGTTACCTAAAAAAGTAGCTATTTGCAAATGCATAGCTCATACAAAACAACAGGATAGAATTTCAAAAGGTAATGCATGGGCTGATATAGCTGCGAAGCAGGCAGCCTCAGCCACAGAAACTTTTCTTTTGAGTGAGGAATTACAACCCTCAGAGACTTTAGATTTAGAAATGTTAAAAACAATGCAGACACTTACTACAAATATTGAGAAACAAAAGTGGATAAAACGAGGAGCAATCCTCGAAAAGGGACTGTACATCTCCAAGGAAAAGAAACCAATTTTGCCATCTAATTTGTTTAGATATGCAGCATTGTTGAGCCATGTCTCAACAGGGGGGGATGGTACAGTTAGTGAATCGAGTGTTTACAACCTACGGATTTACAAATTATACAAAAAATTTTTGTGCAGCATTCCATGTTTGTAACAAGTATCATGCACAAGGGGCATTGAAGCCTAAGCAAGGGAATTTTCCTACACCACCATATCCGTTCCATACTATTTGTATGGATTTCATAGAATTGAATAAATGTGAAAATAAGAAGTATTGCCTTGTTATTATAGACATGTTTTCCAAATGGGTAGAAGCGTTTCCAACTAAAAATCCAGATGCAGCTACTGTTGCAAAGGTCCTCGTTAAAGAAATTATACCCAGATTTGGTATACCGGAAAAGATTTAGAGTGATAACGGGACACATTTCATGAACCAAACGATTCAACAACTCAGTCGTTATTTTGGGATATTGTTAAAGAACCACTGTGCGTATTACCCCCAATCTGCAGGGCTAGTAGAGAGGCATAATGGGGTATTGAAGAACAAACTTAGGAAGTTGATAGCGGAAACACAGAAAAACTGGGTGCACTGTTTGCCTTTAGCACTGTTGAGTATGGGAACTGTTCCAAATGTAAAGGGATTAACTCCTTTTGAAACTTTGTTTGGGAGGGCATATTATACACCTCAGTGGAAACCTCATGTCTACAGAGCAGGAGGCTGACAGTTCACTTGCAGGATATATGAGGCGATTTTTAAATAACAAACTTTTGCAGTTAAATTCTGTTTCAGATAAAGAGCAACTGAAATCGGAAGCACCAGTAGCCCCAGGCACCTGGGTCTGGGTGAAGATTGTGAAGCGAAAGAATTGGAGTTCTCCGAAGTGGGAAGGTCCATACCAAGTACTACTGTCAACACCCACTGCAGTCAAGATCGCAGAGCGAGCTTCCTGGATTCATTTGATGCACTGTAAACTGGTTAAAAACTTTGAACTGGACAAAAACTTTGTTACTGTTGCACAACAAGAACAAAATGGCCAGGTACAGAGTGAGTAGAGACATTGAGCAACCTCAGAAAACTTGTATGATTGTTTTTATTGCAATATTAATCACACTGTTCTTTTTGTTGTGGCCGTTCCTTTTTCCTGCCACAAAGGTTGAACTGATTAGACATAATGAACCAAACATAGACTGGCATCCGAACTTTAACACTTATCAGGCAATTACACATGTACGCAGAGACTTTTAATGTTTCGAACTGCTGGGTCTGTACGGCCATACCAACAGCATACGGGGTTTATTAATGACTGCTATCCCCCTAGGGGTCAATGAGACCTGGGAAAATCTGTTTTTTGACACAGTTGCTATTAAAGCACAAGATAAGGTAGCACTGTATTTGCCTGTGACACAAAAAGGAATTGTATGTTTCTATAAAAATGATACCATCCAAGTTGGATGGAGTAAATGCAACGTTACAGTACAGTATAAATGTTATAGAAAACTGAATGATTTGAGTGGATCTTGTAGTACAGATTATGACTCATTTTTGAAATCTATGCATAAGACTCTTGATCAGGTACAACACAATCCTATACTTTTCAAACAGTTATCAGTAATAGATAGGAAAATGTTTCATGCAGGGCAGTCATTTCGTAACAAAAAATAACTAAGGTAGAAGACTGTTATTTTGTATGTGGTAAAAAGGCATATAAATGGTTACCTGAGAATTGGTCTGGCAGTTGTTTTTTGGGGTACCTGGTTCCGGCCATCCGACACACTGCAACTTTGCCTCAGGGGAGTATTTGAAATACCCGAGACGTAACCAAAAAGACTGTTAAGAAACCTGAGAATCCAGTGGGACGAATCAAAGCAGGGTGGAAAGACCATCATAATGTGGGAACCAAACTTGCGCACATGGACTTGAGTGATGCTGTTATATCCTGGGCAGGTATATCACCCATGTATGGTGGAGTTAAATCAATATGGGAGCTGCAAAAACTGTCCAAACTTCTCGAAATAATGAGTAATGTGACTTTTTCTGCCCTTGAACTGATAACTGATGAACTGAATGCCATGAGAACTGTAGTGCTCCAAAACCGAATGGCTCTTGACTTCACCCTAGCGGTGAGAGGTGGAACTTGCACTTTAATCAAAGAAGAATGCTGTGCATTCATTCCTGACCTTCAGCATGAGATTAACGACCATCTCGAGGTGATTCAGCAAGTGTCGGCCATGACCAAACCAGGCCCAAACCCTCTGACAGATTTTTTCCAGAATGCCTTTGAGGGGGGGGGGGCTCCATTTTTATGAACATATTAATTGCTATTGGGGAAGGATTACTCCTAATAGGAGTTTGTATTTGTTGCAGAATCCCCTGCATGAAGAGATTAATTAAAAAATTCATAGATATGTCTGTATCTGAGACTATGCATCAAAGTACTGAATTTGAAGAGCTGCTAGAATGCGAAACACTTTCATAAAAGTTTAAACTGAATGACTTTCTTAACTGCAAATCCTGAATGTAAGAGGTTAGGAAAAGAAGCAAGCTGTTTATTCTTTTTTGAAAATAGAATAAAAAGTATTAACAGGAGGGAAATGTTAGAAAAATATGTATTAATGTGTGTATGCTTAATGCCAAATTAATAATCAAGTGTTTTTAATACGCTTTTCATTCTATTTTTCATGCACTGTGTTATATACAAATTGAGTTTCATATGAGACTGAAAAGATGCTTTTTGGAAACTGCAGCATGCTTTCTGAAACTTGCAAGTTGCCCTCTGACCTAGTAACTGCTAGCACAGCAATATTCTTGTTTATGCCTTGTGGAAATGTACTTGAGAAGCAGGTGTTTATCTGCTAGGTCAGAAGTATATGAATGAACAATGCCTTATATTATAAATGTAATGATTTTAGACAAACAGCCTTGTCCAGAGGATGGGAACCTCTGCAGCTGCAGTAATTTAGAGATAAAGTAGACAAAGGATTATTAGAGAAATTAACTGCTAGCATTGTGCTTGATTTAGCTGTAGTATCTTGAATGTAACATAACAAGTATCTAACTGAAAGTAACCAAGGCCATGTTGTTTTCCTCAGGAAGTTTCACATAAAAATTGTTTAAATCAGCAGAAATTTATGGGAAAGATGGTCAGCAGATGATGATGAAAAGGTGGTAATCTGTTACGTCAGCATGGTAGGACAGGATTAATTTGATAACCTATAAAAATGAATGTATTTCCTGTTTTTGGTTAGACAAACTCTGTATTAGCACGTTTTTGTCTCCTTGCTGCAAGATTAAAGTGCCTTAACCTGAACCTACCGTGTTTTGATCATTTTTAAAGTATATTTTCCTTTGACAAACATCTGCTTTAATCTTTAGAGAGACCTGGAATTACCCCAAGAACATGTTGTCAAATATCAAAAGGCAATTCTTTATTATACATTAAAAGCAATGACTAAAACACTACAGAATAATCCTGACTAGATTGCAGCAGTTACAAAATTCTATTGCCGGTCAATACAGTCCAGTCTCTTTTCCCTTCTGAGATTTGCAGAAGTAGCTGAACAATTCAGTACATTTTGTCAATTTACTTTACTTTATTTATTTGTTAAAGAGAAAAGTTAACTGGTCATCATGGAGCTTTTTCAGTCATTATATGGACTACAAAGGTAAGCAAAATTGCTGCAGACATACATGTACACTTCATGTAATCACATTAGAGTAACAAATAAACCAGTTTGGGAGGAAACTAAGTACAAGGAGTAAACCTGTACAGGCATAAAGAGAACATGTGAATGCCAGACAATGACAAGAGATCAGGATTGCTCTCTGGACCTGTAAGGTAATGTTCTTAACCACTCTGTTATCTTTACTTTCTAAGCTCACACTTCCTACTTCTGTTACAACTATTAACTTCTATATACCAGTTTGTAATCCACAAACAATTCCACGGACTGTTAAGAGTTATCTTTCGCAGATAAAAAATATTGATGATTCAGCCACTCTTCATTGGCTGCTGATCTCCTACCATCCAGTTTAATGATGGCTGCTGCATCCAGCTTTGCACATTACACTTCTGATAAATCAGTATTATACTTGACATGCATGCCCCACAAGCTGTAGAAGATGGAATAGTCACCTCTTTATACAAGAGTGGTCCTTTAGTCATTAACTGTTAGCTTTTCAATATCATCTTTGTAAAATATTTGAAAATATGTACATTCCCAGCTTTATTGTTATTTCAGCACCCACAACCACTAGAAAACTGTGGAAAGGCTTGCAAACAATGTGGAAATATTTTACAAAAATGTAAAAAAAAAATGCAGGCCTCATTACCCATTCTAGTACCCATAACACCCATTTAGAAGTATTACATATGTATATCTTACACCCATTTAGAAGTATTACATATGTAGATCTTAAAGTATTACTGTATGATTAAATGTTGTGCAGTTTGAGCTTTAATACCACATTTTCAGGTTGGTTTACCAACACAGTACCCAGCTGGGATCCATTCTGTGGCAGAGTTTGTATACGTCATCTGTGCTCACATTGTTTACCTTCTCTTCCTACAACGTGAGGGCACGCAGGTAGGTGAACTGACAATATTTCAAATTACCTATAAATATGGCTGTGATCTATGTGCGAGAGTGTGTGTGTGTATGTCTAGGTTCTGCTTTGTACTTCACTGATTCTGAGGATAGGTGCCAGCTTCCCTGTTGTCTTTAAATAGGATAAAGTGTGTACTAGTGAATAAATAAATGGTCTTACAGTTTTCAGTAAGATTGTTTAATAAACTATGATGTGAAAGATCATACTGCTAAAGAAATAGAAACTATGTTTTTTAGTTACAGATATTTATTTGGCAGAAATAATGTAGTTTGATTTGTTTTTTTGAAATTGCAAGGTTTAAAAAATGTTACATCACAAAAAATAAAGAATACAGCATGCAGCTGCCCACTTTATTTTTGTTGGTTTGAATGTTGTGACAGGGAATAATTTATCCAAATTGACTAAACATAAATTATTGGATTACAAAGAAAGGCTTTGGATAATACATTTGGGGGCTATTTATAAACCAGGCCTTAATGAATATTTTTAGAATATAATGATTTTTGATAATTTAATGGCAGTTATATGCATGTTTATGTGTATATTTATATACATATGCACTTATTTTCACGTGCATATGTATGTATTAAATTTTTCCATATGTTGCAGCTATTGACTAATTGTCATATAGTTATGAAAATGTTTTGTTGTTTTGGGCTTTTTTACACATTGTTAATGTTTGGTTTCTATGATATGCATTGACGTATATGTAGCAGAGGGTGGCTACTGTCACTTTAATCCATTATTTAAGTCCTTTTGGAAAATAGGATGCAATACTGAATTGATGATTCCGGAAAGCAAAACCGGTTGGCTGCTATAGCCTTGAGCTATGAGCTGTGAGCTGTTAGCTGTTGTGTGCTGTTTACTTTATTGCACTGAACTGAAGCAAAGAACCAAGTAAAGAAGCATTTTTCTACATTCTTCATGGTGGATTTATTTCTTACAGCATCTACTTAGCCATTCTGGTTCCACCGAGGGTTGCTTGGAGTGCCATTCTGGATTTTGTGGTTCTTTACAGTTTGTTTGGAATGCAGCACCCTATTCTGGGCCTGTGCGCCTGCCTGTGCACCTGTTTTTTTTTTTCATGGTATATATATATATATATATATATATATATATATATATATATATAACATGGTGTTAGAGTGAAATAACACAGATAAGTTACAACTATATTCATACTGTTCATTCATTCATGTGTGTATTCATTTATTCTCCGATCCCTACTTTATTCAGGTCAGCTGGAGAGCTGGACCTTTACTGGCAGTCAGCAGATGCAAAGGAGAGAAAGAAATTCTGAGCAGGGTGCCAGTCTGTCACTGGACAGACAGACAGACACACACACACACACACACACACACACACACACACACACACACACACACACACACACACACACACACACACACTTGCACAAGTACTGGAAATTCAGACAATCACCAGTTCACCTATGGCATATTTTTAGTGCATGGGAGGAAACGGGTGTATTCTGTAAAAGCCCACAGGAACATACGAATGACATGCAGACTCTGCACAGAAGGCACCCCTGCTGAGAACCAAATTAGAGCAACAAGCTCTGTAACTCAGCAGCTCTAACTGCTGTGGTATTCTGCTTCCCCGTATGCACATGGAATTGTTTGGAAAACCCTACTTTCATCCAAACGAACACTGTCGTTCTGCAGTTAATTACTCTAGCCTAGCTTCATACCTCCCCATTTCTGTGATTTAATGCTTTTCTCCCTGTTATCAATCTGTCTTTACTCACCTTTCCTCTCCAACTGATGGATTGCTAATTTATCTCTGACCTTGTAACCAGAGTTCACATGTTTATAAAGTCTTACATTATACTGCTCACAGCTATAGTTATTTCTCTTCTTCTCACCATTTATTTTGCCCACTTACTGCTAGCTAATCACTGCACCAATATTTATGGTATGCAGCCTTTTACAAAGCAGCTCTGTTATTGTCTGTAGCTATCACTGTAATCGTGAAATGAGATTTACCTTGTCTCTCTCTCTCTCAGTTTTCAAAGAATGAAAGAAAGAAAGAAAGAAAATGAAAGAAGGGCAGAGGTAACATTTTTTGTTTCACAGCTCAAATTAAATGTATACATCAGTGGCCATGTTAATGTTATACAGTTTAAAGCTGAACCAACACAAGGTATTGTTGCTTTAGAAGCAGAAAATATGAAATCAGTGTACGTTTAGACTGCTGTAGTCTCTCTCTCAATTACTGTGACAATTTCAACTGCAAAAAAGTGGAATATTTGAGAGAGTATCTGTACATCTTGTTCTCTACAACATTTGACAGTAACTATAAGAATTATAAAGCAAATGTTTTATTATATGTTACTTGTCATTAACATCCCTCCTCATGGGAAATTTACCATCAAGTACCATTTTCTGTATACTACTTCAAAAACACATTCTGTATGTCTCGTGAATCAGGAAACATGCAAAAGATGACAAGCAAAAGCATCTGTACTTCTAAAGGTGATTAAAAAAAAAAAAAAAAAAAAAAAAAAAAAAGAAGAGACCAAGTACTTTTACTCTAGTTTTGGGCTCCCTCTAGTGGAAAAAAAATGCACAATAAACTGAGCTTGAATGCTTCAAAGCAAGATTGTCAGCATTTGTGTCTCTATATGAATAATGTGAAAAAATATTTACTCTAACATTAGAATATGATTATTTTAGAAATTATGTTGCAGTCCTTTTTAAAAATGGTTTACCTTAATATATAAAAATGTTTATTTTTCAGATTTATGTAACAAATATGGCATGCTTTATTTTTTATGGAATTAGGATAAGCCCTGGCTGCTGTCTGCTCCGCTCCCAGCATCTAACCCATGTGGTATTTACCTGCCCATCTTGTGCTACCTGCACTAGTCTCTAGGAGAATAAAGGACTCCAACTTATCGGAGGTCCACCTCACTGAATAATCCACCCTACAATACCTCTCCAAAGGACATCAGCAAATTACCTGCCCATCTTGTGCTACCTGCACTAGTCTCTAGGAGAATAAAGGACTCCAACTTATTGGAGGTCGACCTCACTGAATAATCCACCCTACAATACCTCTCCAAAGGACACCAGCAAATTACCTGCCCATCTTGTGCTAGCTGCACTAGCCTCTAGGAGACTAAAGGACTCCAACTTATTGGTGGTCCACCTCACTGAATAATCCACCCTACAATACCTCTCCAAAGGACACCAACAAATTACCTGCCTATCTTGTGCTAGCTGCACTAGTCTCTAGGAGAATAAAGGACTCCAACTTATCAGAGGTCCACCTCACTGAATAATCCACCCTACAATACCTCTCCAAAGGACACCAGCAAATTACCTGCCCATCTTGTGCTACCTGCACTAGTCTCTAGGAGAATAAAGGACTCCAACTTATCGGAGGTCCACCTCACTGAATAATCCACCCTACAATACCTCTCCAAAGGACACCAGCAAATTACCTGCCCATCTTGTGCTACCTGCACTAGTCTCTAGGAGAATAAAGGACTCCAACTTATTGGAGGTCCACCTCACTGAATAATCCACCATATAATACCTCTCCAAAGGACACCAGCAAATTACCTGCCCATCTTGTGCTACCTGCACTAGTCTCTAGGAGAATAAAGGACTCCAACTTATCGGAGGTCCACCTCACTGAATAATCCACCCTACAATAACTCTCCAAAGGACACCAGCAAATTACCTGCCCATCTTGTGCTACCTGCACTAGTCTCTAGGAGAATAAAGGACTCCAACTTATTGGAGGTCCACCTCACTGAATAATCCACCGTACAATACCTCTCCAAAGGACGCTAGCAAAGTATGTTTGTGGAATAATTCCTGCCAGAGAGACTTTCTACTATTGTACCTATACCATAGGTTAGAGAAAGTCCTGAGCTAGGTCATCCAGCAGCCTCTACCCCCCCCTGCTGTACCTCATACTCTCTTTTCCCATCCCCTCTTTAAACTCCCTTTGTCCAGCAACCTTCTCTTGTTTTGCTCTTTAACTCCCTCTCTTATCAGCCTTGCAATTACCAGAGCTGTCCACTAGGGGGCTCCTCACCCCCAGCTTTTCCCTCTTTCTTGTCACTTATGCCCAGAACTTACACTATTTTCTCCTGCTGCTCCTTAACTACCTTTTAGTCCTCTAACTTCACCCTCTACTTCTACTGTCCACACTCACTTCTTCTAGGTTAATTTCTCACTACCTTCTCCCACATCTATCTTGCCTAACTTCTCCACTGGAGTCAGTCTTGCTGATTGTTTTTTACAACTGCATCTGAAGCTTTCTCAACCCGCTCCGTTCACCCTTCGGGCTCACTCCGCTCCCCTCCCTACCCCCAATTCCCACACACCCCCAGGGGTCCTACTCTTATACTTACTTAACCACACCTCTTCCTCTTTCAATAAATTCTAGTAATTACTAGCCACACCTCTTCCTTCACCTACTACTCTCATAACACTCCACCACATTTCATCTTCTCTTATATCTACCTTACTTAACACTCCCTTCCACCTTACCATATCCTTCACATTTCTCCAACCTCACCCTTTACATATATCCAATAATAAATCTGCACAATGTATAAACCTCATACCCTACTACTTATCCCACCTCTATTCACACTACTACTACTTCTTCCTCTAATCTTTGCCTACATACTTACTTCCTATGAATATCCGCTACATGTAGACCATCCCTATCCCAACAAAGAAACCAATGCTCCATCCATTCCACTCTTCCTTAACCATGCTAACATAACAACTTCACCTAAATACCTACTTGCAAAGTATCATAGAATACAACATCTGAAATATTACACCCTCAATCTCAGGAAAAATCTACTTCTATACAACAAATCCCCTAACCCAAGCTACATAGATGTATTCCTCCGTATAAAAGATGGAGATATCCACCCTAACCCAGGCCCAACAAATACTCCTAGTACTCTCCACAGCCAAAATCCCTACCCAGTCAATCCACATAGTAAAACATCTAACTCCCTCCATGTAGCCCATCTTAATATAAGCAGCATAAACAACAAAATACCTCAACTACAAGCTCTAGTAGAAGTATACTCCTTTGATATCCTCTGCTTAACAGAAACATGGTTAAAACCTTCTACCAAAGACAATGAATTCCTTCCACCTGGATATAACATACTAAGACTCGACCGAGTAGCCAAGAAAGGTGGAGGGGTAGCTATTCTATTTAAATCAGGACTACAGCTAATCACCTACAACTGTAAAATACCTCTTGATTCCAATGCTGAAATTCTCATCTCCAAACTTCAAATTAACAATGCCAAATCCATCTATATCATCTGTATGTATCTTCCACCCGGTAATAACATTTCCACTATGGAAAATATTCTTTGCTGGCTTTCCCAATACTTGCCTCAAGAAACCATAATCCTAGGAGATATAAACATTGACTGGAGCTGCTATTGCAGCAGCCTCCCTACAACCCACATCAACCTACATGGTTTTACTCAAACTATTACATCCCCTACCAGGATCAATAAAACTAACCAGAAAGCTAGCATATTAGACTGGATTCTCATAAACCATCACCCTCACAACTATGATTCAGGAACCCTCCCTGATGATATAAGCAACCCCTCACTTACCTATATTATCAGACACAAAAACCCATACTCCCAATCCTAAATCTGTCAAAAATATCAGATCAAAAAGAACTTTAACCCTGAGCTATTCAAAAATGAACTAAGAACATGCAATTGGTCTCCCTTAAAATACCCCCCTTTAGAAGAAGCCATCAAGTACTTTAACTTTAAATTACTGGCTATTCTCAACCAACATGCTCCAACCAGATTAATTAGAGTTAAAACCAACTCTGCCCCATGGCTTTCAAAAGCAACCAAAGACAAAATGTACCTTAGAAATAAACAGTGGGCCAAATGGAGAATGACTAAAAACTCTGTTGACCAACAAACCTTTAGACAGTTAAGAAATGACACTAAGAAAGCTATACTCTCTGATTAAAAAAAATACTACCTACAATTCCAACAAACTAATAAAAACAACCCTCAAAAATTCTGGACTAGCATTAACTAGCTACTCCACCCAGGTCAATCCACCACACCTAACCCTCAAGACACTGACCATACTAACCCCATAAATACAGCCAATACATTCAATACCTTCTTTACAAATACTATCCAAACATTGTCTAGTCAGCTAACACCTAATAGCTTCACAATACCCACCTATAACTCTACCTCACCCCCTCCTTTTCATTTACAACCTGTCCCAACTACATACATCCAAACCCTCACACAAAAACTAAAACCATGCTGTCCCTCTGCAGATCAACTACCTGCTGATTTTCTACAGCTATCAGCCAAATCCATAGCTTACCCTGTTTCTATTCTGATCAATAGGACGATTACCGAAGGTCACATACCTAGCCTATGGAAAGTCTCTCATATCATCCCTCTCCATAAAGGTGGAAACTCTAATGAGCTCTCCAACTACCGTCCTATTGCCCTTCTCTCCCCTCTAGCAAAGATCATGGAGAAATGTATCCATAGGCAATTACTTGACCACTTAACACAAAATAACTTACTTTCCAGCTGTCAACATGGTTTCAGACCTTCACACAGTACTACCACTGCCCTCCTTTCCTTTACAGATTATATTAACAAAAATTGGAACCTTAATAACCTCTCTTCGGCACTATTTATTGACCTGTCTAAAGCATTCGACATGGTCAATCATCAGATTCTCCTCAACATACTAGAATCACTATCATTTGATGCACCTTCTATAAAATGGTTCCAGTCCTACCTAGATAAAAGACAACAGGCAGTTATTTGGCATAAGGCTCTTTCGACCCTCCAACCAGTTTCACTGGGTGTCCCTCAAGGGTCTATACTTGGACCTCTCCTCTTCTCAATATTTATTAATGACCTTCATCTAGCCATCCCCCAAGCCATATGCATACAATATGCTGATGATTCGACACTTATATGCTCTGCCAAATCCACATCTGAACTTCTCTCTCTTACCCAGAAAGTGTTTAACACAGTTGAACAATGGTTTACACAACGTTGTCTTCTTTTGAACCCCCAAAAAACTAAACTCCTCCTCTTTAATCCAACCCACAAGTCCTCTCCTCTTGTTTTCTCAGTTATATCCACTAACGGCACCATCATATCACCTGACACATCTACCAAACTACTGGGAATCACCATTGATAACAACTTGAACTTTGACATCCATATCAACAATACAATAAAAACTGTCAACAAAAAACTTGGCTCCCTCTGTAGAATTAAACCATACCTTTCTCCCACAGCTAGAACAACTATAGCCCATACTCATCTAATCTCTACCCTCCTTTATGCCTCACCTATTTTTACTAACCTTTCAAAAAATAACCTCAGCAAACTGGAAACTTCCTACAATAATATTGCTAGATTTGCAATGGGTAACCCTTACAGAACCCACCACTGCTTAAATATAAAGCAGCTGGGATGGCTTGAACTACAAAACTTGATTAAATTCCATCAACTAACCATCGCCCATAAAACTCTTTATAAACCTTCCTGCACTACTAGTCTATCTACCCTCATCACTCCATACACAAACCTGAAATCACTGCGTTCTTCTCACAA
>NC_056744.1:796555537-796633037 GCF_019279795.1 Protopterus annectens
TCTTCTCTTTGCTTTACAGGCCAGACCTCTCAGCAATCTTTTTAGGCATGAATGCTATGTGATCATCCCCATCAAGTCCTTCTGGTATCACATTAAACTGCAACCAGGATAATTCTAGACTCTGCATCCACTATTCTCTGAAGCACATTCATCATGGAGTCATGTGAGGAGAGAGCATCTTCCACTTTGGGTCTCTGCTCAGTCTTTGGCTTGTGACTGGCCAATGTAGTGTTACTTTTCTGCATCTCTGGCATGATTTGTTCCAACTTCATGTCAGTAGAGCTTGCGGGCTTGGTAGTCATGATTTTGTTTTGTTCAGTATCCAGACTCAGGAATGGAGATGTGTCTAAAGGCATGTGAGATGGAAATTCCATTCAATTAGTCATAAGAGATGTTATGGTTCCCAATTGTTTTTTTCATCTACTTTTTATGAGGCATAAGACAGACATTGCTCACTCCCTATAAATATCTCTTACACAAATATTTAAAAAAATAAGAGGCTACAAGCACCATAAATAAAAAAAAAAAAATAACAAACCACAGTATTAATCAGACTCCATCTTAACCATAAGCCAGTTCCATGAAACATATATTATAGACTGTAGAACAGTGATTAACATGTTGTTTCTAAAACATACGCATAAATGGTCTTTTCACTATCACAGTTTACTAAGTCACATTCAGTTTTCCTTAAGGATGGTTACATGACTTAACTTCAGGGTAGGGAATAGAGTTCATATCCAGAGCATATCTATAGTGCGTTGGTGTTACATCAAAAGGAAAACTAATGAATACATGTACTTCTGCATAACAATGATCTTTTGTGTTGATTGAAAGATGTCAACCACTAAAACTATCAGTACCAATAAGGACAAAATGACCCAAACAACTTCATTTTTGAGCCATGTAAAAATCATTCAAGACAGAATGTCATTCTTATGTGCAATATATACCTGGATGTCCCTATATACTTTTCTAAAAGTTTTGCCAGGAACTGAGAAAAAGTATTGAGACAGTGCAACCTACATTTATGCACTAAACACTGACTTGAACAGTCAGCTTACAGTCACAATCTGCCATGCTGCTTTATATTCATTTTCTGTTAGGGCTGGGTGTCTGGCATCTTTTCTTGCTGCTGAATGCAATATGTATCCAGAACATATCTGTACTGAGTTGTTAGAGAAATAGCTGCACTGAGTTGATATTACACCTCAACTAAAATGTAGAGTTTGCTTTAACACTGACTTTTTTAGGCAATTGGAATGATGGCAAACACCAACAATGCCTGTACTGATAAATGCAACCTAGCACAGTTAACGTCATTGGTGAATTGCACATAAACTCTTAAAGGAAAAATGCCAGTCTTAAGTGTAATTCAAGCCTGAGAATCCAAATATAATTCTATGACTTGTTTACTAATAGCTGACAAAAAGGAGACTGATACTGTCTCTAATGTGTAAGCTCCAAATGCTGGCTTACACAGTCATTTCACTGCCATAGTTTGAAAAGTAGTATTATATTTGATTCTGTGTGTAATATAATAATATAGTAATATAATATAATATAATAATACAACATGATCTATTCATGTAATGGGTATATGGAACTGAAATTGATTTTTTTAATTTGAAGAATTCTGATATTTTATTGAATGGGCTACATGCAAAAAAAAATTAATATTAGAATCTGGTGGATAAACTTTGTGAGGGGTTTAAAGTTAAGAAAATTCAAAGGGACCAATTAGAATATAGAAAAAGAACTGCTTATAAGTTACCAGTTGTGCGAAGGGTTGAAAAACATTTGAACTCAAACACTGGCACTGTTTACCCTCAAGCAAGTCAGACTATTAGACAGGAGGAATTTAATACTACACAATTTTTACAACCCGGATCATAATGAGGATTCACTGGCCCCTTTGGAATTCCTAACCCTACGCAGATCCAAATGCTTGGGAAATCCTGGATCATAGAGGGGGAGAGGACATTCAAACTGTAAGAGTTACCAGGAAGGAGGAGGTATTAGTTGAACTTATAGTTGTCACCAACATCTGCCCCTCTGATGATACTGTTTATGAAGGTCACTTGGGAGTGTTGTCCAGGAACATGATGGTATTGTCAACACATACAGAGGTTTCAAGAAATACAAGTACACTACTAGAGAAACTGATTTGAATTATGTCTGGTTGTTTGAAAAACATTTTTCCTTTATTCCTACCAGGAGATTTGCTGTAGTAGCTATAATTTTAGAATTTAAGCTTTTTATCAAGACACTCTAAATTGGCCCTAGGTGTCAGTGTTTGTGTGTGTGTGTGTGTGTGTGTGTGTGTGTGTGTGTGTGTGTGTGTGTGTGTGTGTGTGTGTGTGTGTGTGCGCGTGTGCCTTCTGCGGAATGTTGGGTGCCGGGCTGGCAACTCGACACCGTAAAACTCCACTGCCATTCATGAGTGGACAGGTTATCCGCTGTGGCGTCCTCTAACTGGGAAAAGCCGAAAGAAGAAGGAGAAGAAGAATCAAGAAGTTGAATTTGGGCCTTTTCTTTAGAGGGTGACACAATAATAACAATGTAAAAGGAGTAAATTTTAAGAAAAAAATCACTTTTAACCCCCCACTTCATCCAGTTATTTGTATGTTTGAGAAAGCTGTAATTTCTGAAATTCATCATATATAGGAAGAGAATTCCAGTCATAAGAAATATACTAATTGAACTAGGGTAAAGGAACTTTAAGGAACATTAAGAGATGACAAAACACTTAGGGTTATGAAACCTGATAAAGGGGTAGATTTGTTCTTCTTGATTTTATAGATTATATATCAGCTATGTGGGATATTTTAAGAGATGAAAATAAATAGGAATGAAATCAACATCTGTTATAAGGAGTTAGATTTGATGTTACACAACTGGTTGATGCAAGGACAAATTGACAAGACAGTGTATGAATTTCTACTCAGTCCTCATGTAAGAATACCTAGTCTCTTTGGTATTCCGAAGAGACATAAGAATATAGAAGCATCCCCTTTGAGGCCAATAGTTGCTGCCCAGGGGTCCAAAACCCACCCTTTTACTTTTTCTGTGGATAGGAAACTTAAACCTGTATATGGGTACATTGAATATATATAGTAAAGGACGCCTTGGACTTCTTGGCTAAGAATAAATCTCAGCTATTTGATGAAGATGTAATATTTTTCACCATTGACATGGTAGACTTATTTTCTACCATCCCTCTATTGGATGGCTAGACATGTTCAAAAGCAGCCTTTTATTATTTGATTTCCTCACTTTTAAATTTATCAATTTGACTAGAGTACAGCTTGCATGGCCATTTATGCCAGTTTGGTGATATATACATGGGAAAGAAAGCATAATTTTCCTTGAAGTATTTTGATTATTGTTGCTTATACCTTAGGCTCCTGGACAATATTTTTATGTTGTGGTCTGGGAGTTCTGATATGATGCATGAGTTTTTTAGATTTATTAATAGTACTACCTCCTTTCTTAAGTTTACTAATTTTTTGCCCTTCATAAAATGAATGAACTATTTGGATGTCCTTTTGTTTAAAAAAATTGGCAAATTTTCAACTACTATATATAGGAAAAAACCTACAGCAACATGTGAAGGGGCACTTTATTAGACTTTCTAGAATGATCTCAGAAGAACTTGATTTTTTAAATGAATGCAATAAGTTAGTCGATATGATTGTTAAAAGGGAATATCCTAAAGAACTTGCTCTAGATATTTTCGATCAAATTAAAAGTAGGACTAATGATTTGTTTCCTATTCTAGGTAAAGGTTCTTCCGAAAACAATGGTGAAACGTATAATAAAAACCCAAGGGACCAAAATGACAGTTTTACTCAAGCCTTTATTTTACAGTATGGTCCTTTGAACAATGCTGTTTATTTATTTTATATCTGATAACTGGGCTGATCTGACTGGCAATCAGGTGCCCATTTTCAGCAGAGACCCAGGGTGAAAAACTCCACACACATGACAATCATAAAAAATACAAAAGCTCCACATATATGATAAAAATACAGAAGTCAGAGATGAGTACAAATTAATAGAGCAAACAATAGTATATCATAGCATAGTACAATGAGAAGTTACAGAAGTGTACAATATAGTGTACAGTAGAAAAAACAGAAAATATAATGTATTTGAGTAAAAAAGTACAGTAATAATATATACAGTTATATACATACATTTAAAATACAATTCATTATGGTAGTTTTTTTTTCTATGTGTTTGACCTTTGAGTAATGCCAGAGGAAGCTTTATCTGAATGGTGGTAGTAGGGCTAACCATGGTCAGTACAGGTACATTGCCAGATGAGACTGAGATGGGCTTTTAATTGGGTTTTAAAGATGGGACTGCTGTTTTGCAATCTGATAGCTGGTGGAAGAGGATTCCAGATTTTAGCAACTGTGTAGGAGTAGAGGGATTCACCATTATTGTGTCTACACTTAGCTACTTCAAGAAGGGCTTAGTTTGTGGATCTTAGTTGTTGAGCAGAATTGTGAAAGCTGAGTAAGCCTGAGAGATTAGGAATCTTGTTTGGGTGGTACAACAAATAATGAGCCATGGTGAGTTGGTTATAGTTTAGCAAGTTGGCAAGTTCTAGCCATTCTAATTGTTTTAGTGAGTGACAGTGGTGGGAGTGGAAATTATAGTTGGTTGCGAATCTAGCTATTTTATTATGACACATGGACAATTTTTGTAGGTCTGTCTTGTTAAGGTTTGTTAATACAGGGGATGCAAAATGCAATGTAGAGAGAAGGTGAGTTCTGTTATTAAAATTATTAGGAATAATTGGACTATATTGAAGGCTTTTGACACCAGTAAGTTTGCAGTACCTCTGTGTTGTTACAAAACAGCCAATAATATTAAAAAGTTGTTGGAGAAAAGTGTTATTCAAAGTTTTGGAAATGAGCACACTTGTAAGTGAGGTCACTGTCAATAATGTACCAATTTTTGTATAGAGTCAAAGATGGTCATAACATACTCACAAGATCAATACATTTTGTTTTTCAAAAATGTAGTTCACAGTGATGTTAGGCGTGGTTGCTGGGAGAACACTTGAAATATAGGAAACTGCTTTAGCAGTTGAGACTTAACACCAATGAACTAGGGCTTAATGAGACAGTATCTTTATATCCAGTTTTAAATATGAAGAAATCTAAATTATGATTGTAGTAATGAAATTTTGTATTACTTTAAGTTTTATACAGTTTTATAAATTTTTTGTTTGTATGTATTTGTACCTTTCTTCAAGCATTTAATTGGATGCATTTATTTATTTAATTGGTGTGCTTTTATAAATGATTGGTTCTGGTAAATTGTTTATTTCTCTTGAAGTATTGTAAAATAAAAGAAGAATGCGCTTAGCTGCATTAAAAACTTTTTTTTATCTTTTATTGGTGCCTCTATTTCCATTTTATTGGTGATTTGTGGATCTTGGTGGTTTGGCGAAGTGCAGATGCTTGTTTTGATTATTTGTTTTATTTCTGCATTTGTGACGATTTTGTGTTTTTGTGTATTTTTATCTCCAGGTTCATCAAACAGAGGGGAATGGAAATTTCTCTTTTTTCCCACTGTTGTGTGATTTTAAAGTTAGTGAGTTAGTACGTTTAATGTAGCAGGGGTGTGTGGGATACAGTCCCTCACATGGGGGTGCAGAGAACTTGTCGACCCTGCAAAAAAATACTTTTCTGTTTTATTTTTTCGCTTTTTATTAATGAATTGGCTGTATGATGTTGTAAGAAGATGTAGTGTTGCTCAGTGTAATAGATGTGTGGCAAAATCAGGTATAATTATGCTTAGAAAGTGATTATCTTGTTTTGGTTGGCAGGCTATGTGTGAAATCATAGAGCAGTTACATGCTCCATGTTAAACAATTTTTGTGGGGGCCAGTGTATATGTTGCCAAGAACAACAAGTAAATTACTTTACTATGGTCATAGTTTCCTTCAATGTTTTCACAATTAAACATCAGGGATGTACAGAGAACATAGTAATCTTTCACATTACCACTGTCAAATAAAAGAATATGTGACCTATCAGGAAAGCATATTTGTGTTTAATAGTAGCAAATTGAAATGTACTGTGTCTCATTTCCAGCCCACTGAGACATGAAAAGTGTACATAATGTAACTATTATTTCTGGAGGCAAGCTGTGTATGAAAGGATAGGGTGATTACAGGATCACTGTTGAATGAATATTGTTGAAGGCAGTTCGATGTCTAAGAGTAACATGGCTTATATGTTTACATGACTTCTTCACAGCAAAAGGTGGTCTGCCCTCACAGAAGGGGCACAGTTTACTGGGACAATATAATTTCAAAAGGAGCTAGAGATAGCTGTTTTTTTTTTAGAAACGCAGTGAAGTTGCAAATTATACATTGGCTTTTAAGTTATTACTTTGTTGCTGTAATTTCACATATTCTCTAATGCAGATGTCTTAAGTTTCAGCTCACAGCATACATTTTATTTTTTCTGATAGGGCAAATATGTAATATACAGACATAAATATATTTTTGCTTTCACAACATAATAATGAAAATCACTGTCTTTGTTCTTGAATGTGAATTCTATTACAGAAAAAGAAAGAAAGCATTACCAGGAATTGTGACTTAGCACTTAGAAATTCAATGCACAGCTATTCTGTTATCTTTGCATGGAAAAGTATACCCTAACTGCAGTTTATAACTTAATATTCAGACTTATTGTTTAACAACATTTGCTAGAAAATGTCACAGTTTCAGTGATATGAACTTGTACTATTAGACTCCACACATTAGGCCATATGGGCTTTAAAAATGTGTTAGGCTGTCAAGCAGCGTTAGACTCATTTTTTATTAAGTGTGAATGAACAACTTCTGCTCAAGGTGGTGGAGTGCAGCCCATATCAGAATTTGTCTTTATTGTGTTATCACTGCATCAAGATACTAAAGATCATTTTATTTTATCAGCCAAGACGATGGTCAGCTTCCTTTTATGTGCCAGAATGACTTAAGTACTCCAACCACTTAGTAATTATTCATGTAGATGTGTGATACTTAAGAAGCATCCTTGGATTATATGAAGAGAAATATTACGGAGCTCTCTGTTCTTCACAGGTTGTTACGAATCTAGTCTTCAACTGCATTTTACCTTCACTAAGAATGATGCCACAATATAAACCAAATGTTATTGTCTTTAAAAATGGGCTTCTGTTTACAGGGGGTTAAAATATGTGTCTGCCTGGAAATAGATGGTCAGCAGTCCTACCAGCTATGCAAAAGATGGCTTACACCTCCTTTTGATGCAGAGTTTTTATAACATTAGCCAAAACTTTGTCCATTATACAGGGATGTTTTTAGGCAATGCCAATCCACAGTACCTTTCAGCCAAGTCACACCTAATTAAGACAACATAAAAGTGATACCACTCAGCACTGGAAGTCACCGGAAGAAATTGCACTTCATAGATGCTCCACCTCCTCTGGGCCATCACTTGAAAATACCCACATTTACATCATCACAGAAGCATGGATTCAGTGCAGTAATGATGCACCATCCCTGCGAAAATGAAATACCTATTACTCATTCAAATATGCTACTGTAGGTAACTGCACAATCGGTTGTGGAATATCCATTTTCCTCAAGAAATGTATTCATCTAAGCTTATACATCAAAACAATGACCTAGATTTCCTTCATGCCTTGTTAATCTTAAATGACATACTGTACCATATTCTTGTCAGCCCCAGAACCTCTTGTATGCCATCCACAACCAATGCACCATACCTAAAAAAAGCAAGAGTCCCATTCAGTAGAGACTAGCACTATTATCTTCGGGGACTTTAAATTACTCTTCTGTAAATCAGAAAACTTGCATTACTACAGATAAATACACTCATGGCTTCCTAGACTTCATTAGTGCTAACTTAGTTGACTGGATAGTGCATTCTCCTACCAGAGGCCTGAACATACTGGACCTGGTTGGCATTGATATAGCACCACTATGCTCTTCTCCTATAGTACCTAGCCACTGGTTAGATATGAACACCAGTCAGTGGTATTCACCATTAGAATCCACCTGTGTTGCATAGGAATCACTCTGCTTTAAGAGATTTCCCTGAGGCAAACCTACTGCAACTAGCTAATGACTTGATGCAGTTTAAGAGACCTTAACCAAGTAAAGACCCTGCAGTTAACACCACTGCACTTTTTTCTGTTCACATCACAATGCCATCATTGATATGGCTGTCCAAATGTAAAGAATAAACCCTTATGGTAGGCTCCAAGTATAAACAAGCTTTATAACAAAAGAATAAAAAAAAATCTGTCTTTGGAATAAGCTGAAAATCCCTTGCTCCAAAGTTACCCTCAAAAACACAAACAAAGGACTTTGTAACAGTATCAAAGCTGCTAAGGCTTAGTATGTGCTGAAAACTGCCATCTCCATTAAGAAAAATTTCAAACCTTTCTTCAGGAAACTTAGAGGTTATACACAACAGTGCACTGAGTTTATGCAAAATAACACCACCTACTCTTCCCCAGGCTAAACAGGCAACATACTAACAGAGAAATTTAGCTCAAACTTCTTCAGATATCCTCCTGCCTCCATGGACATGACACAATTCCTGCCCCCCCCCCATTCATCACTTCTGAGCAAGTCACAATATCCTTCACTACAACGAAGAAGACTAGATCTATGGAGCCTGACAATGTGCCAGGGTAGTTTATTCTCAGTATGAAGCACTGTCTCCCCGAACCCTCCTACAACTGTTCTACCTCAGCCTCTTGGATGGTTTTGTGCCTGAGGCCTGAAGAACAGGAGTGGTTGTTCCCCTCTGCAAGGGTTCACTTATTTCTGACACTGGAAAATATAGACCAATAGGTCTCACTAGCTTTATCTGTAAGTCAATAGTGTACATCATTGTAGACCTCATAAATAATGATATACTCATAGATACAATAGTCAAAAGCAAATCATACAGAGTACCCAAACCTGCCCAAGGCCTTTTACACTATTCCATATTAGGGCATTACAGAGTATCCAAACCTGCCCAAAGGATTTTACACTATTCCAAACTAGGGCATTACAGAGTACCCAAACCTGCCCAAGGTCTTTTACACCATTGCATACTAGGGCACTACAGAATACCCAAACCTGCCCAAGGCCTTTTACACCATTGCATACTAGGGCATTACAGACTAAGGCCTTTTACACAATTCCATAATAGAGCATTATAGAGTACCCAAACCTGCCCAAGGCCTTTTACACCATTGCATACTAGGGCATTACAGACTAAAGCCTTTTACACAATTCCATAATAGAGCATTATAGAGTACCCAAACCTGCCCAAGGCCTTTTACACCATTGCATACTAGGGCATTACAGACTAAGGCCTTTTACACAATTCCATAATAGAGCATTATAGAGTACCCAAACCTGCCCAAGGCCTTTTACACCATTACATACTAGGGCATTACAGACTAAGGCCTTTTACACAATTCCGTACTAGGGCATTACAAACAGACTAATCAAGCTAAGTATAAATAAACATGTAGCCATATGGATAGTGAAGCTGCTCACTGAGGGAACTCAGCAAATCAAGGTTGGAGGAACTCATTCTTTAAAGAGACCCATCACTAGTGAGGTTCCCCAGAGCTGAGTACTATTATTGTGCCTGTTTGCTTTCTACTTCTTGGACGTCAAAGCTGACATTAAAGGTCTATAGATCACCATGTTAGCTGATGAGTTCAAAGTTGGAATAATCATCAACTCCCCATGAGACTCTCAGAACATGCAGGAAAGACTAGGTTGCTCTAAGAAATGGTGATAAGATGACAGACTAAAACTAAATGTTAAAAAGTACAGTATCATTTTCTTTGGTAAACGTGAACACCTCCATATCTACCACATAGATGACACACTCCTCAATATCAATATAGTTGTTGGAAGCCAAACTACCTTTGTGGAAAATGAAGTCTCATTTGACACCCAGTAACAAAAATCATCATAAAATCCTTCGTTCTAGTTTAGCTGATGGCTATAGGAATATTTTCTAGCTGAAATGATGTTATCATTCCTCTCTACTCACCTATTAGGCCCATAACAGAATACAGTGACTCTCTGGTATGTATCTGACTATGCACATGACACAGATGGAAAGACCCCAGAGTTTCTTCACCAAGAAAATCCAGGACCTGGTATCCATGACCTCTGCAGGATTATTGTTTCCATGTCTATGTTTTCCACCACTTACAATTCTTCAAATGACCCTATCATTCACGACCTCTTATATGTTTGCAAAACATGTTATAGCGCTAACTCCTGCACAAGAGTTATGAACATTTATGATAATATACAAAGAAAATACCAGTGTGATAGATTTCTGTCACAAAGAATTCCTTTTCCTTTTCATTGGAACAGAATACACCCTCAATTTCAAACAAAGTAGCTCTTTGACTCATGATGAAGGGATGAATGACAGGAAATTCGCTTCTTGTATATTTCCAAACAGTCATATGGAAAAGATAACACATATTAGGAAAAGCTCTAGGCTACAACTAATATAATTGATTAATAGTCTAGCATAAGCCTATGAACCTGTGAAACTATAATGGCTTTAATAATTGACTTCATTTTTGGAGTCATTCAAAGGAGATAAAATGTTTGTCAGCCAGGGATAATATGGTTAACATACTATGCTGCTTCCCCAAGGTGATCTGCACCTGTCCTGCAAGGCTTTCTAATGTTGGCTAAAACCTTGTCCACCCCTATAATTCCCTTCTAGGCTCTGCCTCCCAGATAAACATAACTAAACTAACTCAGGATAATTAAAAGTTGATACTGCTGAGTACCATAAGTCTAATAAAAAAAAAAAAAACTCCATTCCTGCAAGCTTTCCTCACCCTGAAGAACATAGATGCCTGTGTAGTTACTGAAGCATGGCTTAAATCCACAGAGAGCACCCTATCAGAGCAGGGCTATAACAACTTCCACACTTTTAGACTAGCTACTGCACAGAAAAGGACAAAAGGTGCAGGTGTCTCAATTTACATAAAAAACAAAAACACCTCAAGGCTGGTCAAGCAATATGACAAACTTGTGCTTCTCCATGCAGAACGCACTATAAGTGCAGTCCCATATTATATCTTTGCAAGCTATATGACTTCCATCTATGATCTAGGAAACCCAAACCACTTACATAAATGAACTGCGGTCACTCCCCATTCAACTTAATACCATAATCATAGGTGGCTAAAATCCTTTATAATACTGTGTACAGCTGCATAAGGCAAATGGTACCTACCTGAAAATAAGCACAGGACAAACTTAAAAAAACAAGCCACCTTGGTGGAATCCCAGCATTAATAGGTTGTACAACAGAAGGAAGAATATCATGCCAAAAATAGGATGTGTAATGCATAGTAATGTAAGCATTTCCCCATCAAACTAAATAAGTAACACAGGGAACTAATTAAGTCTACCAAAGTTATTTATGATGTAAAAGTAGCCTCCCAGGCTAAGGACATAATAAGGCATTCTTCAGCTTTACACTCAACCTCAAAGCCACTACACAACAATGTGCCAAACTACCTGTAAATGGAGCCACTTTTACTTAGACAGAGGATATAGCAAATCTACTGGCTGATACATTCATCTCTAATTTTACCCCACTCTCTCCCCAAGTCACCACTCAAGAAACACACCCCAACCATTACTCTACCAACTATTACTTAGGAAGAAGTAATTAAATCACTCTCCAAGGCCAAAAACATTGAATTGATGGAGCCTGATAATAACCCAGGATGCCTCCTTGACTCCATGACCTATGACCTAGTGGGACCCCTAGAATCACTGTTTAACCAGCCTTCAAACAGGCTTTGTGCTGAATGAATGAAGGACTGCAACTATTATCCCTCTGCACAGGGGTGGGCCATCCATGGACCTAAGAAGCTATCAACCCATAAGCCTGACTATTCTCATATGTAAAGCCATAGAGAGAATAATCATGAATTTGATAAAAGACAATGTAGAAAACCTTTAGACACCAGATCCAACCCAGTTTGGTTTTGTCAAGAGTGGGTCATGCCTAATTAAATAGGTGGACTTCTTCGAGAAGGTCCCCAAAGCAATGGATAAGGGCAAAGCAGTGCATGTTGACTACCATGGTCTGCCCTAAGCATTTGACACAATTACTAACTCAGACAGTGTAGACAAACTCACTAAATTAGGTATAACCCCCTACATCACCTGCTGGATAGACAGCTGGCACACATATAGGACTCAAGAAGTAAGGATAGAGAAGCCTACCTCCAAAATCATCACTAATGGATTCCCTTAGGGCTTAGTGCTGGGTCTATTTCATTTTAGCATCTATTTCTCTGAAGTCAAGGCTTGTGTCAAAGGCCTCCGGATGACCAAGTTCACAGATGATTGCAATCTAGGTTCAGTCATTAAATCTCCCCGAGACACAAATACCCTGCAAAAATGCCTGACATAGACTAATAATTGTTGCTGGAGTCACAGTCTAAACCTCAATACTAAGAAGTACATAATAGATTATTTTTTAAAGATGGCCAACCCCATACATTACCACATTGATAATACACTACTGAGGGTAGACTCAGTGGTCAAGGATTTGGGGATGTATGTAGGCAGTAACATGCCTTTGACTGTCATGTATTGACTGTAATAAGGAAGTCTTTATATGTTGCACAACTTAAAAGCAAATGTATGGCATCTTTGTCCAAAGATGCTATTGTTCCATTATACTTGATTCTCATTTAACCAATCATAGAATACAAAGCCCCCTTCGGTATGTACCTGACCAGGCATATGCAACAAATGGAGCATCCAAAGTGGTTCCTCACAAAAAGAATATATGGTGTAGGCAACATGTCCTATACAGACCACCTCAAAGCCTTATCCTTATATTTGGCCTCCTACGGGATGCTGACAGGTGATCTGTGTTTGACCTACAAAGCATCCTCTGATCCACCTTAATGGACATGATGCATACCTGCAAAACAAATCATATCAGAAACACCCAGTCCAGGGACTTAACTATCATCTGCAACATAAGTAAGAAATACTGGATGGACAGGTATGTATCTCAGAGACTGCCTTTTGTGTGGAACAGGCTTCCCATCCATGTGAAGTAGAGTTCTCCCCTGAATCTGTTTAAGTGCAACTTAAGTCAGTGAATGGAAAACCATAAAATTTACCCATGATCTGGTACCTGTGTCTTTGTTAGAGAGAGATACCTTGTAAATGCTTGACCACTAATACACAAGACATATGTACCCCCACAAAAACTTATGAGGACCAAACCCTAGCTAATAGTTTTAGGATGCATGCCCAGACTCAAGAAGGCCCTCCGGGGCTGATAACCTTATAATCCTCTATGTTCCTATGATCCTATGATCCTATGATATCTTCACCCTTCTTTGCAAGAATTGTAAATTCTGTCTCTCTCCTCATTTGACACTCTAAATTCTCCATATTTTCTCTTGCATCATGATGTCTTCTTTCAGTTGAGCAATCTCCTCAATCTTTGCAGCGCATTTTATAAGTTCTCAATGCAAGTCTCCATTTATGCAGCCAATTCTTTAATTTGCTCAATTTCCACGTGGGCAGCTCAAATCTCCAACTTCATAGCTTGAATTTTTGCAGGAAAGTGATTACACAACCAGCAAAATCTGATCTGTCTTACCTTCCATTGCACTGATTTGTAATATTATAATGAACAGTTATTTATTTCTCAGGCTATGGGTGATCAAAAATCCCAATGGTCTTATCATATTGTCTGAGGTATCATATAGCTTATCCATTTTTTTAAACATCTTTCTGGTATTAGATGCTCTGATTTAATATGGTAACTTGGTTCATAGGTGTTTGCTAGGCTAATGACCACAAGGGCCTTTTTAAGTCTAGCCATACATCCCAAATCTCAGAGTTCCGATACCCTTGATAAGTGTAAGCATGGGCCTGAGAGGTGAACCATTTACAGGTTACCTGTTTGCATCAGAGACATAGGTGCCAAACCAAGGATGAATTTCTGGTTTCCCATCCAATTGTCCAAGTTGCACTTGAATTGGATTAGGGATGAACTCTGCTTCACATGGATAGGGAGCCTGTTCCATAGATGGGGCAGTCTCTGGGATACATATCTATCTCTCCAGTAGGTCCTATTTATATAACAGGCAAGGTTTAAGTCTTTAGAATGGATAATTCTGGTACTGTTTGTTTTGTGGCTATGCAGGAGGTCCATCAGAGTGGGGTCTGACAATACATAGCTCACCCCTTAAAAGCTTGTAGGAGATGGAATAAAGGGATAGGGCCTTGAGGTGGTCTGCATAGGAAATATTATTTATGGCCTGTATTCTTTTAGTGAGGAACCTCTGTGGACATTCCAGTTGTTGGATATGCCTGGTTAGGTATATACCAAAGGGGGCATTGTACTCAATGATAGGTCTGATGAATGCCAAATACAGTGGAACAATGACTTCCTTGCATTTAGATTCCATACCTTTGTTTATACATTGCGCAACATAGAATGATTTCCTCACTAATGTAGATACATGATGATCAAAGGCTAGATTACTATCTATGTGTGTCCCTAAGTCCCTGACTACTGGGTCATCTCTAAGGGGAGTGTTGTCAATATGATAATTACCAGGGATGGATGACTTCCCAAAGGATACTATTATGCATTTCTTCTCATTTAGTTTTAGTCCATGACTCTGACACCAGTTGTCTGTCTGTGTCAGCCCCTCCTGGAGAACATTTGTGTTAGTGTGAGACTCAGTGACAGCTCCTAATTTGCAATAATCTGCAAATTTAGTCAGCCAGAGACCACTGAGATTGGTCTTGACTTCTGAGAAGTAAATGACAAAAAGGAGCGGTCCAAGGACTGATCCCTGAGGGACTCCACTTGTGACTGGCCTCTTTGTAGAGGTGGACTCCCCAATTCTAACTTCCTGGGTCCTGTCTATGAGCCAGTTGGCTATCCACTGAGTGACATATGGGTTTGTACCTAACCTCTTGAGTTTATCAACAATGCCTGTGTGGGGTATAAAGTAGGCAGTGTGAATGATTTTGCCCTCATCCATTGCTTTGGTGACCTTTTTAAAGAAGTCCACTAGGTTGAGTAGGCATAATCTGTCCTTTATGAAACCAAACTGGGTTGGGTCCAGTGTCTGGAGGTTTACTACATCTCTGTTGATTATCTCCATGATAATTCTTTCCATGGCTTTACATAAAGGACTAGTGAGACTTATGGGTCTGTAGTTTCCGTGGTCTGTAGATGGCCCACCTTTGTGCAGAGGGATGACTGTTGCTTTTCTCCATTCATTAGGCATGAAGCCTGTTTGGAGACTACAGTTAAATAGCAATTCCAGAGGTCATGATAGGTCATGCTTCATGCTATTTAGAAGGCATCCTGGGATATTGTCTGGGCCCATTGATGCAGTGTTCTTGGTCTTAGAGAGAGCATTAAGGACCTGTTCCATAGTGATAGTAGGAGGAGTTATATTTGATGATATTTCCTGAGGGAAGGTTGAGGGGGAGAGAAGGGTAAAGTTGGAGTTGAATTTATCAGCCAGGAAGTTTGCTATATCTTCTGGCTCAGTATCGGTGTCTCCATTTACAATGAGCTTTGCACACATGAGAAAGCTATCTTAAAAATAAATTTCCACTGATTTATAATGTTATAATGAATTGTTATTTATTTCTCAGACCATATATAAGCAAAAATCCCAATAGTCTTATCATATAGGCCAAGCTACCATATAGCTTATCTGTTTTGTAAACATCTTTAAGGTATTAGATGCTCTGATTTCATATGGTAATTTGCTCCATTGCTTAGCAGTTTTAATATCCATCTTTATCAACTTACATAAACAAACTATTGTTGCATATTTGTATATTATCGGTGATAAAGCTTATTTCAAGGAACATTTGCAGCACATAGTCTTTCAGGCATTTGTAAACCATATGAATTACCTCTTAGTACTCAGTAATATATCAGATGAAGATCTGTTGTTATGAATCATTGTTTGTAGCTTAACATCCTCAGGAAGAGATTTTCCTTTTGTAATAGTTTTGCATCTGGTCTACTTTGTCAATGATCTTACTATTATAAATGCAGAATCTTGCACCTTATAGCATATCTGTGTGTCTTTAAGAGATAGTAATAAAATAGTTTTGATTGTACATAAATATCTCCTTACCACCGAGGTAATGTGCATAGTAAAATCTAGGTTATTGTCCATTATACAACGACCCCCCCATTAATATTCAAAAACGTGCACGCTGATTGGTCAGCGTGCACGTTGTAAATCTGAGTTATAGTAATGGAAACAGGTCCAGTTGCCCGGACTTTTTCCATAACTATAACTCTTACAGCAACACTGTCTCGCTATGTTAAACCCATTTAACATAGCAAAACAGTTTGTAAAAAGCAGCGGAGATCTTGCTTTCCTCGCCATGTTAAACCCATTTAACATAGCGAAACAGTTTGAAAAAGCAAAGGAGATCTTGCTTTCTCTGTTGCTTTTTTTTCAACACTGTCTCGCTATGTTAAATGGGTTTAACATAGCGAGACAGCTTTAAAATAAGCAACGGAGATTTCCGTTGCTTATTTTAAAGCTGTCTCGCTATGTTAAACACATCTAACATAGCGAAACAGTTTGAAAAAGCAACGGAGATCTTGCTTTCTCCGTTGCTTTTGCCCACAGCTCTGATGTACTGCGTGAAATGCGCATGCGCAGTACAACTGCCGCAGAATACCAGACAGCTGCGGAAGGGCAGCAAGGAGGCATTATAGAATGCCATTATTTAAGAAAAGTAATTATTTTTTTTCTTAAATAATGTCATTGTATAATAGCAATAACCCACTTCTGGGTGTGGGTAATGCTGGATTTACCCACAGTTGGCTTTGTTTGGCCACTCGGGCTTCGCCCTCATGACCAAACCACACCAACCGTGGGTAAATCCAGCATTACCCACACCCAGGCATGGGTTATTGCTATATTATATAACTCCCCCCATTAATATTCAAAAGCATGCACGCTGATTGGTCAGCATGCACGTTGTAAATCAGAGTTATAGTAATGGAAAAAGGTCCGGTTGCCGGACTTTTTCCATTACTATAACTCTTTTTTCACACTGTTTCGCTATGTTAAACTCATTTAACATAGCGAGACAGCTTTAAAAAAAGCAATGGAGATTCTCCGTTGCTTTTTTAAAGCTGTCTCGCTATGTTAAATGACTTTAACATAGTGAGACAGTTTGTAAAAAGCAACGGAGATCTTGCTTTCTCCGTTGCTTTTTTCAAAACTGTCTCGCTGTGTTACATGGGTTTACCATACCGAGACAGCTTTAAAAAAAGCAACGGAGATTCTCCGTTGCTTTTTCTAAAGCTGTCTCGCTATGTTAAACCCATTTAACATAGCGAAACAGTTTGTAAAAAGCAACAGAGATCTTGCTTTCTCCGTTGCTTTTTTCAAAACTGTCTCGCTATGTTAAATGGGTTTACCATACCGAGGCAGCTTTAAAAAAAGCAACAGAGATTCTCCGTTGCTTTTTCTAAAGCTGTCTCGCTATGTTAAACCCATTTAACATAGTGAAAACAGTTTGTAAGAAGCAATGAAGATCTTGCTTTCTCCGTTGCTTTTGCCCACAGTTCTGATGTACTGCATAGGCTTACGCATGCGCAGTACATCAGAACTGTCGCAGAAAACCAGACAGCTGTGGAAGGGCAGCAAGGAGGCATTATACAATGCCATTATTTAAGAAAAGTAATTATTTTTTTTCTTAAATAATGTCATTGTATAATAGCAATAACCCACTTCTGGGTGTGGGTAATGCTGGATTTACCCACGGTTGGCTTCGCCCTCGTGACCAAACCACGCCAACTGTGGGTAAATCCAGCATTACCCACACCCAGGTGTGGGTTATTGCTATATAAGCACACCAATGTCCTTAAAGCATGAACATACAGTTAATAACTTAGTTTAATGGCAGATGCATACATGTTGCTAGTGCTAACAATGTGCATGATTTTAAACTGAATTTAACTTTGTTGCTAACTGCTCAGTTGTATAATTAGTCCCAGTAAAATTGCATTTTGGTTGACCTTAAAGAATAATTATCAAACCAGCTGTGTTAGCATCAACAGCTAATTTTGACATCTGTGTATGGTTCATTGATTGTGCTGTTGACATAGAGCAAAACCAAGCCTAGCACCAACCCCTGAGGAACACCCCTACTGATGTTAAATGACTGAGAATCTTTTTTTTTTTTCTGAACACTGGAAATGATGTTAGCCAGGCATACAGTGATCCATTGGACAATATACAGACTGGTTCTACATGATTTAAAGGTGAGTATGACTGTATAACAGGGAACAGTGTCAAATGCTTTTACTGGGTCTAAGCATATAATGTCATTAGCTGTCAGATTCAGTGAGGTTAGTGTTAGATTAATAGGTCTGAATTTTTAAACAAGACTTCTAGCATCAACTTTGAGTATTGTCTGTTTTCCACAGTTTGTGGAAAAGTATGCTATAATTTTTTTTATTTACATTTTGAAGTTTCAAAACTTCAATTTTATGGTCTTGACCATAAGAAATTTGAAGTTTTGAAACTTTGAAATTCAGAAGTAGACCCATGTGTGTGTGTGTGTATATATATATATATATATATATATATATATATATATATATACATATATATATATATATATATATATATATATATATATATATATATATATATATATATATATATATAGAGCTTTACTATCATAAAATCGAAAGTCATAATGTAAACCTGTCATTATATGAATTGGCTGAAATTAGTAATGTGCAAGTGGTTATAATGTCGAATTGCGTACGATATGCGAAAATTTGACATTATACATATTTTGTGCAAATCTCCCATCACCGATAACGTTTTGTGTGTTTTTTAAATTCCTGATTGCATTTTAATGATATGTCCATCACATAACCTTGATATTTTATTCCAAACACCAATGTATGCATTATTTCATCTCAGAAACCTGCTGTATACATAAATCAAGCCTCCCATGATAAGTGACCATACTTAAAAGTGTAGCATACTTGCAGAATTCCTCCTGTGACATTTGCACATATAAAAGGTTCGGCTGCTAGTAATTGTAATGTATTTGTAGCTGTCCTGTCCTTGCACGTAGTCCCAATGTGAACATGTTAGAAGGACCAATGCAAAGCAACTAGTTTAGCCAGTTCATGTGATGTTATCTCATCCCTACGTTCCAATAGTCTCATGAACTAGGATTCCTTGTCATGGAGCTGTCTGCATTTAGGTGGTGATGGGGCACATGACATGACTTTTCAGGTCTTCCAAATGATTCTGCTCTAAGCAGATGGTACGCAAGACATCCATGATATACAGTTGTTTCTTGCCTAGCAGGTTCCGCAGGCACTGATGCCATCCCTCCACTGTATTTTGGCTTCTAGGATAGCCCCATAAACATGTATACCAATGATTCCAAAAGTGCACATCAAACAATGGGGGGTGGTCTTTCGCAAGTAGCACTCCTTATGCCATACTGTCTTGGTCAGCTCAGAATGTAATTATTACGAAAGAAGTCACATAATGGTCTTCTGGCATCAGGCATGTCAGCTGCAATCTCCTCTAATGTGGGCAAGACTGTCTTGGGTGATACAAATGCTAATGCTGGTATCTGCTTACACAATAATGCAAACTGTGTACCATTCCCAGATAAAGAGGCCAATCTTAACTTTTGTATTTGGCGCCATAACAGTGGGCAAAGATGGAACCAGCAGCCTTTAGGCATACTGTCCAGGAAATTCCTAGCTATACAGTTTACTGCTCCCTTCTCAAAATCACTCAGAATCATGTTTAGCTGTAACAACAGTTGAAAATTATTACATAACTGTATAACAGCCTTCCAGAACTGATCATAACATTCTTCTGTCTTTGAAGGCAAAATGCCATACACCACAGAGATTACCTTGCCTCTGGATGTTCCTTTGATACTGCAATGGATGGTATACACCTGTCTGCACTCCCTCATGCTTATAGGAAAGGTCCCATTTGCCAGTATAAATTCTGATGCACAAAGCATCTGCAGATTACCTTCAGTTGTGAGTATTACTATATTCACTGCATTACTGCTGATATGTGTGTGATGCACAATGAAAGTCCCATTTTTAATTGGTAACATATCAGCTGTTAACTGAATGAGTGACTCTAGGCTACACATGATAGACATTCTATTCTTACGGCATAACCTACGTACCATCTGCTTAAGAGCATCAGTATTAGGCAGACTATTAACAACATTGTGCTTGCCAAAACCTCACTGACTATCCTACATGGGTCTTCCAGCATCTGCTCTTTGCTTAATAGCCTGCCATATCTTCCTTTCCTCATGCTGCACTATGTCTGGCCCGTGAAAAGGTGCAGTACTTTTTTCCAACTTCTCACCCTCAAGACACTCTTCTGTGATACAATTACCCTTACATATGTCACTGTTCTTCCTTGTACAACACCAGTACCTCCTACTGTCTGTACATTTCTCCAGAAAGTACTGGTATCCATCAACACTAAGCATTTTCCGACCCTTTTGGGATAATACAGTTTGATACATTGCGCCAATTGCACCAAGACAGTCTGTAACAGAATTTCATTGTAACATCATGCATACTCACAACCTGCAATACAATGTACTCATTAGGAAGGTCTGCCAGTAATGGATCTACACTTACACTTTAGCACAGTCTATCTATTATGGGTAATGACCGTGGACATGTCCACGACATCACAAGTTACAAGCTGCGTACAAACAATGAGGATACACACTCTATTAGACTGCATATGCATGCACTACAGACCTACAGTTACCAAAAGAAACTTTAAACAGTGGGTAGCCGCACTCACAGGCACCCAGTGCAGACCAGCAGATATGTGGAAGCATGACTACACATTCACTTTAATCAGGGATACCATACAGGATAATGTGAATCTAACTATGTCATTCTATTGTGAGCTGGCCAACAACAAGTGCGTACTGTAAACATAACTGTAATTATACCGTACACTGGACTTAACTATATTCAGATTGAATTGCTGTGCATACACAACTATCTGCTACAGACAGGCACCTACACTCAAAATACCAGATTTCGATGTATACACAAAAGCTATGCGCCGTAAATATGGAAGATCGACACATCCCAGTCTACTGTTCCTGTGCACTATGTATACTACTAATGAAATGATTTCAAAGAGTATCAAGACATCTGTGATGTACAGCTCGCTGTATATTGTGCTCAGATGCCGAGTTGCAACATTTGTGGATACGCCCATACTTAAATGCAACTATATACAGATTGTTACCTAACACAACAGGCTTCTTGTCATAGCACTACTTACCAATACACACTTGATTACAGTTTACTCTACTACAGCTGCTGTAATGATAAACTACTACATTACAGCCCTGCTATGAATGTTTAAATTACTGGGATTAATGTTGCTGACATCACGTCCCCGAGCCAACATTCCGGTAATACTTAGAACGATGTTTATGTCATCGAATTTAGGTGTACGAATTGCATTAGGTTTTCGCTATTGCTAATTCAAATATGTAATGACCGGGCAAGTAAATTTCGAACATATAAGTTTCATACATATCACTTTCACACTCAGTAATTTCACATTTATGATAGTAAACCATATATATATATATATATATATATATATATATATATAGAGAGAGAGAGAGAGAGAGAGATGCATTTATTGTAGTTTAGTATTCTTCAGAGTTTAGAGAAAGGAGTTGTAATTATATAAGTGTGTTACACAGACTGCTTCATGGGCATGGGTGTTGGAAAAGATTGGAATGTTGGGCATATCACATACAGTTTTGAACAACTTTTCAGTTATATTGCGAATTATATTTTTGTAGTTTGATGATATTTTTTGACAGAACTGTATTTTTAAATGTATTTCTTATATGTTGCACTACCAACGGACATTGCATCATATGTACTTTCTTTGAGAGATGTAAAATACTATTAATAGTGTATTAGGACTTTCCAGAATTTTCTTTAAGTTCTGCAAATGCTATATCCAGAGGCACCAAACCCCTTATGGGGGGTGGAGGAAGTTACTGAACTACATATTGCTCATTTGGTTTGCTTTAATGCAAACTGCATGCTTTATGCCCTGATTAATTAGATGGATTTTCTCAAATGTGGTTAATGAAAACATTGTTGCAACATCACATTGTAACAATGTAAAATACACATATTAAAATGTGAACATTAATGGCAGTAATTCCTTACAGTTTACACTGGACACTAGAAAGTTGGTTACAGGCACAGCAACACCTGCAAGACTCCGCCCTTCCTGAAACTGACTATCTGCTGTAGTCATCATAGCAGCAAACTTTTCATCTGTCACTTCTCCCAGCAATAGTGTTTGATGCCTCTGAATGTATTAACTGCAGAAGTTAGTATTGCCTATAACAATTTATTTTAATTTGCAAAGCATTTCTTCATTATTCCAAAGGCATACATAATATTTCTTTTTTGCAAGATGGATACCTTCCCTACTTCATAGCCAGACTCTTAACATAACAATTTTCTTATAGTCCATGCTGTAGAACTTCACTTACATTTCAGAGTAGTAGACTGTATTTCCTAATAACAAAATTATGGACTACAGGATAAAATACAGTATACAGGATGGTGGTGTTTGCATAATCAAAGCTGCCTGGGGAAACCTTTTTCAGATATTAAATATCACAGTCCTTTAGAGAAGACTGTGCGCACACACACACACACACACACACACACACACACACATTCAGGTGCAGGAAGTAACTCATTTTTTTTTTTTTTTCCACAGACACTGAGGATGTGTATGTAATATAAATGGGAGCAGTAGCAGAGGAAGTTATAGAGACTGGTCTCATGATGCAGTAAGTATGGTTTACATCAAGAAGAAAATAAGAGATAGATATATAAAATAAAAATAAAGCAAAACTTTTAACCATGATGTAACCATAGATTTCATCCTGTCAGGATGTCATGGTTACAGCTTTAGCAAGTGATCAGAAAATCTATCCAGAGATGTTTACAGAAGTTTATTACACTCAGTCATGTGAAAGGAAGTGGACAGCTACTCAGATGAATTATTCTGAACTTGAAAACAGACCTGACCCTGAACAAGTTCTTTTAAGTATTTACTCTTACAATGCTTAGGTGTAGAAGGTTTATGACAGCTCATTACAGAAATGAACATAGCTGTTCAGTCAACTTAAAGGGAATGTAATATTACAAAGAGAAATAATTCTGAAATGAACACAGACCTGAATCTCAGCTAGTAGTTGCCAGTGTTTACTTATTACATTATTAATTCCAAGTTATACTTAGTTAGTGACAGTTTAACATTCCTGAATAAAATTGTTACTGTTCTCCTTTTTTGTCTCTTTGAAACAGAAGTATTTCCTGTTTAACACTTGAGTCTTTTTGTCTTCTCCATCTCTCTCTCTCTCTCTCTCTCTCTCTTCTTTTCCTTTTATGATCCATTTTCTGCAAGACCAGAAGTGGCAATGGCAACCCAATTGCATGCCTTCTAGGTACAGGAAAATGTATCACCTCCCACTGCCCACCTAAGGACCATTACACAGGGTGGCAGCAGTTGTTCCACCCCTCTTGGCACAAAACAGCATGGCAGCCTAGCAAGCCAGGAATGTTGTCTATAGGTTATAGTTGTGCCTGAGTTTGAAAGGGCAGTAGAAAGACACTGGGACCCTTACCAGTCCCTCCTCCGGTAGAAGCAATACTCAATGTCCTGGCTAGGTCTGACCATAGAGTCACCACAGGCCTTGAACCCCTGATCATCAGGGTACCCCACCCAGGTCCATAATTGCTGGAGAACATTTGAGGCTCCCTGGACCAGGATGATAACAAACCAGTGGTGCTCCACTTCCTTTTGTGTCTACCCACTCTCTGAACATCATATCTCCCCCTCATATTGTCAGGCCACCATACTGTTCTACTGGCTGTGCTGTCGGTCTTTTATGTTTATGTCTTAAAAGATTCATTAACTATTCCTAATCCTCTCTCTCCTACACACTGTAACCTTATTCTGCCCCAACTTCCCATATAAAACATTGAAAAAATGTAGGTTTATTCCCACTGAAAAAATATTACTTCTTTTGTGTATTCATTTGGCTGCTCTCCCCTTTCTTTAATGTTCTATCTTTCCCCTTTCCAACCTTAGAAAAGCCAAAACAGGGGGATCCATCTAAGGGTAACTTCACTGTGAATACTATCCTTTAAAAATGTTTAATAAGCCATGAGCCAGTGGTGCTGAGACATAAAAATGTTTGATAAGACATAACCAGCAAAAAGTCTCATAAAATGTTCTTGAGAGAACAGCAGCATTGGTGAATCTATGTTTGTACAGACTTTCCATGCATAAGTAAATGCATATTAGGACAGTTTGCACCGATTCAGATGTTGAAAAGTGTGCTGAGTATTACCTCGAAAGGCTGAGTAGTTCTAAAGCTAGATCTGCTTGTGCACACTTTGCTGGTTCATGTACAGGTGTAGCAGTGTGATTCATGGGATTCCTTTATGTATCTGTGAAATGGGTTTCTGTCACATGTTCAACATAACATTGTTCGAATGTACAGATGTCCGAACCAAATGTTCGGATATCTGAACAGTGTAAATGTCGAACCCAGCATTTCAGTGCAGTCGAATGTCGAAAATGTCGACTACAATGAAATGCTCCTACCTACACAACATACTACAACAGGTTTTTGCAGGGGGACAAACCCCCCTGCAGCACCCATGTGGGGGGCTGCGCCCCCACACCCCTCTACTTATATATATACAAACTCCGAGATCGCACTACAGTGAGGGTAAGGGTACATTTCCCCATCCCCACTATAGTGCAATCTACACCGCAATGTTGGAGCTGACAACAGTGGCCATTTGCTCATGTCAGCTTCGGCATTGTGGTGATTGCCCTACCAGTTCCGCCAAGTGGTTTTCGCACATTGTTCGTTCATCTAAAAGATGAACAAACATGTGATATTAAACCCTGTGAAATATGGGACTATGAACACAACCTGTTATCTTTCCTATTTCTCATCTTCTGCATTTAAAAAAATACACCTTGATGCAGCAACCGAAGTACCCCTTTATCCCTCTAATTATACAGAACTGATCTATTAATATACCTCATAAGTGAAGCATACAAAAATGAATATATCTACATAATCTGTTTTTCCCTTACCATTTAACATACACATTAGCTATGTAACTACACATTCTTAGGTTCATAGTTAAATAGCATGCTAATGACCACCAGGCCCTTTATAAGACTAGCTGTGCAATTCAACCCAATTGTGTCCCAGTGTATCATGGGAAACTTCTAGAGGTTATGTGGGGGAGGGAGGTGTGAAGACTGGTAGAGATGGGTGAAGGCTGCCAGCCTAGCCAGATAGAATTTTATACATAATTCTATCATTTGTAAATATGAATGTGAGTCACAGGCTTGTTGAACTTAAAACAATGTGGCAATATTGCCCTCTACTGTAAAGAAAGCGAAGTCAAGCATTTCTTGTTGGTCCTTTGAAATTAAAATTACTTTATGTCTGTTCCTTTGAAGTTAGAATTTGGAGTCGATGAGTCTGGAGTAAGCATCCTGCCTATTTTTTAAGGCTAAAGTTAATGACCAGAATTTACACGTGAAATGTCCTTTATTGTTCTAAGTGTAAAAAGATGTAAATGCAGTTTCTGTCAGCCTGGGAACTCCAGGAAAGTGTAAAAATTATGTAATGTTTTAGCAGAACTGCAGTTTCAATTTAAACAGTGAGAACCAGAGATTATTAAGCATTTTGTCTAACTATCCAACTCAGCACTGCCTGTTGTATTATGTAAGTTATCTTAGACTTGTGTTTTCTTTTAGATTAGCTAGGAACTATAAAGTTTTGACTAAGTGTTTTTCTGTGATGTCAGAACTGTACTACTGATTTATTTTAAGTATTTCTGTGTGATCTCTGAACTCTTGAGTAGCTCTGTGTAGTAGAAAGTATTGTCTTGTGGTTTTAATTATTTATTATTAAATATTTTAAAACCTGTTAACTGTGGCTGTTTTGTGTAGAGATAAGTTAAGCTCTAGAGTACATTGTATATTTATAGAGTTTATTGTACAAAGCCACTCTAATAAGCCTTGACTGATTAGTCACAGTTACAATTGGATAATAATATTGCACAGTAATATTTGGAGACCCTTTTAAGGGCCTTTGGGTAGCTGATAATATTAGCTGGGTGGTGGCAGTAATTACTACTGTAAAGTCTGGGTAAAAGGGGCACAGCTGGAGAACCTGTGCCAGCCTTCCCCAGGAGTGTCTGTGTGGTTCTATAAACTTATCTCAAAGTGTGTGTGTCAGCTACTTGGGCAGGGACACGAAGCACTGGTCGGATAGAGAGGGTGCTGAAGATTTCAGCTTGCCCAGCTAGGCTGAGATCTGGACCCTATAGCTGTGCCAGTGGGGAGTTTTATTGGGGACCTGGGGAGCAAGAGAGCGACCAGCCCTGGACTGACTGTGATCTCTGTGTGCTCTTAAGGGAAATTGCACTTTACTGTGTGTATTTGTTATCCTTTCCTCATATATGAGATGCCCTCTCTGGTGTTAGTGATGAGGATTGAGGCTCCATGATTGTTGGGCCAGGGCACAGGCATCACATATTAATTGGTGGCAGTGGCTGGGATATCCACCTCACATATTAATTGGTGGCAATGGTTGAGATATCCACCTCACATTTGTTCTTTGGCAGCGGTGGGATATCCACATCACATATTAATTAGTTGGCAAGTACAAACTGGCTTGTAGTGGTGTGGGTAGAGTGAATCCTGTAGCTTGTATACAGTTAACTTTGAAGGTGTTTTGTACTCTAAATCAACCATACAATGAATACTCAGAGTTCAGATCACAATTGTTTTATTTCTTTTATTAGCTTAGTTAGTCAGGGTGAGCAGACAGCATGTCAGTAGAGGAGTATGGAAAGCTAACAAGGAGCCAGCAGATGGAGATGTGCTAGGCTAGGGGACTGGTGCATGGAAACCTAAGGAAGACCTGATTGCAGCCTTGGTTACAGCTGCATCAGAAAACAGCAACCAGGAGGACATTCAGACTGGCAGTGGAGATATAATTCCCTTGGAGAATGGACAGCTCAACCTTTCTGCAGTGGACTTAAAAATCCAGCTGGAGCTAAAGAGACTTGAGTTGGAGGCCAGGCGTGTGGAATTAGAAGCGTGAGAGACTGCGGTATTTGCAGGCTGAGGAGAATGAGAAGCTGTTAAATCTGCAAGCTGAGGAACAAGAGAGACAGAGAGCATGAGAAGGAGATGCTGACTCTTTGCCAGAGTCATGGAGGTAATAGAAAAGGGAGTAACTGGACCCCAGAAGCACAAAAGGTCAGTAAATTTCTTCCACAGTTTAAAGAGGGGGATAATTTTGATTGTTTCATTCATATGTTTGAGAGGGTATGTAAACAGTATGAAGTTGACCAAGGGCTCTGGGTACGGTTCATGACCCCCTTACTCCATGGTAAAGCTGTAACTGTATTAGCTAAAATGTCTGACATTGCATGCTTTGATTATACTGCTGTAAAGAAATGTCTTTTAGAACTGTTTAAGCTAATGAGTGGATGTCAGGTCACCACTTTTGAAGGGCTGGCAGACCTTTTGGTGAGAGAACAAGCCCTTAGCACTTTGCCTGAGGACATGAGGATCTGGTCAGCTGATAGACAATGTGCTACTTCAGATGAGTTGGGGAAGAAGGGAGCCCTGCACAGGAAGGAGACCTCCAGTACTGCTCATGGGTCTAAAGGAACCCATGGCGGGCAGCACAGACTGCCCCAACAGAATCTGCGGGTAGCAGGGCAAGCCAGTAGTCCAGGTATATTTCCAGGAGCTAGGGTTAAATTTTTGAATGCAACTAGTGGGGCCATGTGGCAGCTGAGGAACAAGAGAGACAGAGAGCATGAGAAGGAGATGCTGACTCTTTGCCAGAGTCATGGAGGTAATAGAAAAGGGAGTAACTGGACCCCAGAAGCACAAAAGGTCAGTAAATTTCTTCCACAGTTTAAAGAGAGGGATAATTTTGATTGTTTCATTCATATGTTTGAGAGGGTATGTAAACAGTATGAAGTTGACCAAGGGCTCTGGGTACGGTTCATGACCCCCTTACTCCATGGTAAAGCTGTAACTGTATTAGCTAAAATGTCTGACATTGCATGCTTTGATTATACTGCTGTAAAGAAATGTCTTTTAGAACTGTTTAAGCTAATGAGTGGATGTCAGGTCACCACTTTTGAAGGGCTGGCAGACCTTTTGGTGAGAGAACAAGCCCTTAGCACTTTGCCTGAGGACATGAGGATCTGGTCAGCTGATAGACAATGTGCTACTTCAGATGAGTTGGGGAAGAAGGGAGCCCTGCACAGGAAGGAGACCTCCAGTACTGCTCATGGGTCTAAAGGAACCCATGGCAGGCAGCACAGACTGCCCCAACAGAATCTGCGGGTAGCAGGGCAAGCCAGTAGTCCAGGTATATTTCCAGGAGCTAGGGTTAAATTTTTGAATGCAACTAGTGGGGCCATGTGGCATACAGATGTCCAGAGATGCAAGGTGGGGAACAAAAGGTGAGGAAGCCAGTAAGTGGGAAAGACAAAATGCCAGTAGTAGGTTGTCTTGAGACAATAGGGATACTAAACTACCATCTTGCAGATGGCCTGAGAGGGAAGGATTTGGATGAGGCAGTACCATGTGCTTATGTAGTTACATGCAGTTAGGCTTGGAGACAAGCATGTAAGTATGGTAGCCTGGGAGAGACCCAGACAGACTGCATACTTGCAGCCAGGACTGGTGAGGTGGTTGCTTCAGGGAGGAAGCTATGCAGTAGCTGTGAGACTGAATGTGAGCCACAGCTGCTTGTGGGTACTGATTGTTCCTTGGATAGAGTGACTGCAAAGGTAGAGGTGAGTAGTAGTACCCAGGCTGACAGTGAGGCATCTCTGTGAGAGGATGCCAGACTTCCTGTGGAAGGGGAGCTGGGAAGGGTTACAAGGAGAGAGTTGAGACAGGCTCAGCTCTCAGACCCTACATTGCAAGGCCTGAGGCAGGTAGTTAGGGAGGCACCTGATTCTCAAGGAAAGGGGGAATCTGTATACTGAGACAAAGGGTTACTATACAGAGAGTGGACCCCTGAGGAAGGGCTAGAAGGTGAGAGAGTACAGCAGTTGGTAGTGCCTAGAATCTACCATCTGGCACTTCTAGCCATAGCCCATGATATTCCCTTTGCAGGTCATATGGGCATAAAACGTACAAAGAGGCGTATTATGCAGAACTTCTATTGGTCTGGAATTTTCAGAGATGTAACAGGGTACTGCAGGACCTGTGAGCAGTGCCAAAAGGTAGGCAAGGCAGGAGACAAGGTAAGAGCTCCTTTGATGCATTTGCCTGTGATTGAGGAGCCATTTCAGAAGGTAGATATGGATATTGTGGGTCCTCGGAGTACCCCAAGTTCCACAGGGAAAAAGTATACCCTAGTGGTAGTGGATTATGCTACACAATACCCTGAGGCAGTGGCTTTGTCCTCCATTGAGGCAGAGAAGGTGGCAAATGCTTTGTTAGAGATTTTCAGCAGGGTAGGTTTCCCAAAAGAAGTAATGACTGACAGAGATGCCAATTTCATGTCAGACCTGCTGGCTTGTCTGTGGAAGTCCTGTGGGGTGAAGCACATGAAGACCACCCCCTACCATCCCCAGACTAATGGTATTGTTGAGATGTTAAACTCTACAAACAAGTCCATGCTACGGGCATTTGCAGATCAGTTTAAGAGGGAGTGGGACAAATATTTGCCCCATCTGCTGTTTGCTTACAGAGAGGTTCCCCAGGAATCCACAGGTTTTTCACCTTTTGAGTTGCTGTATGGGCATAGGGTGAGGAGACCTCTAGACTTAATTTGAGATGAGTGGGAAGGAGAATGTGAGTCTCACAAGGAGTCTGTTGTGGCATACGTCCTAAACCTCAGGACAAGACTCAGAGAACTCATGGGCTTGGCCCAGGAGAACCTGGCAGAAGCCCAGCAACAGAAAAAGGTATGGTATGACAGGAATGCTCGAGCTAGAGAGTATGCTGTGGGGCAACAGGTAATGGTCCTCATTCCTGTGAGACACAACAAGCTGCAAGCAGCTTGGGAGGGTCCCTGCAAGGTGGTAAGGAAGGTAAGTGATGTTAAATACATGGTGGAACTGTTAGGCAGATGGCAGAGGCACTAATTGTACCATATTAACATGATGAAACCTTACCATGATAGGGAGGACCTTGTGCTGAGCATTTGCAGTAGATTGCAGAAGGAGTCTGAGGGAGATCTGGTGACTGATCTCCTCAGTGAGGCTCAGGCTGACACCTCAGTGGAAGGGGTAGCAATGTCTCAGCAGCTGTCTCCTACCTAGGTTTGAGAAATCCAAGCAGTATTGCAGGAATTTGGGGACATGTTCACTGGGAAACCAGGGTGCACCCACCTGGTGCAGCACCAGGTAGATACAGGACCCCAAAGGCCTATTAGGCAGGCCCCTTATAGGGTGCCTGAGAGAGTCAGACAGACCCTGAGGGAGGAGGTAAAGGAGATGTTGGAACTAGGGGTGATTCAAGAGTCCAACAGTCCCTGGGCCTCCCCAGTGGTGCTAGTGCCAAAGAAGGATGGCAGCACCAGGTTCTGTGTGGACTACAGGAAATTAAATAGTCACACAGAGTCGGATGCTTACCCCATGCCTAGGACAGATGAGGCCCTAGAGCAGCTGGGTGGGGCTAAGTATCTTACAATCACCGCCCTTACTAAGGGTTATTGGCAGGTGCCCTTGACTCCCAATGCTAGAGAGAAGTCAGACCTTGTGACTCCTTTTGGCTTGTATGAGTTCACAAAGATGCCCTTTGGGATGAATTATGCCCCAGTGACTTTCCAGAGGCTGGTAGATTGTATCCTAGCAGGAGCAGGAGGGTTTGCCCTTGCTTACCTGGATGATATTGCCATCCACAGCAATTTCTGGCAAGAGCACCTTCAGCATGTCAGGGAGATGCTGGGCAGACTACAGAGGGCAGGGTTGACCATTAAGCTGAACAAATGTCAGGTGGGTATGGCAAAGGTCTCCTACCTAGGACATAGAGTGGGGAGTGGTAAGATAAGGCAGAACCTGCCAAAGTGGAAGCCATTCAGGCATGACCTGCACCTGTTACTAAAAGCAGGTGAGAGCATTTTTAGGGACAGCAGGGTACTACAGAAAGTTCGTCCCCAGTTATAGTACCATAGCTGCTCCCCTCAAAGACCTGACAAGGAAGAACAGGTCAGATAAGGTAGTGTGGACCCCAGCATGTGAGCAGGCATTCCAGAAGCTTAAAGAAGCTTTGGGAGGACCCCCTGTGTTAGCCAGTCCAGATTACAGCAAATAATTTGTTGTGCAGGTAGATGCTTCAAACCATAGGGTGGGGGCTGTACTTAGCCAGAGTTCTTCAGAGGGGGAAGAGCACCCAGTGGTTTATCTCAGTCATAGTCTCCAACCCAGGGAGGAATGCTATGCAGCTGTAGAGAAGGAATGTGTAGCCATAGTGTGGGCACTGCAGAAATGTCAGCCTTATCTGTATGGAAGGAAATTCGCTGTTATGACAGATCACAACCCCCTAACATGGTTTAACAGAGCCAGCCGGCAAACTGCCAAGTTGCTAAGATGGAGTCTGGGGTTGCAAGCATATATGTCAGTGCAGCACCTCAGTGGGAGTAGCAATGCCAATGCAGATGGACTCTCAAGACAGGGAATGAGATAGGTATACTAATATAGACGTAACCCTCTCAAGCGGCATTTCTCAAGGGGCCCTTGAAAAACTAACTTGAGTTCGCGAGGGGGGGGGGTGTGAAGACTGGTAGAGATGGGTGAAGGCTGTCAGCCTAGCCAGATACAATTTTATACATAATTCTATCATTTGTAAATATGAATGTGAATCACAGGCTTGTTGAACTTAAAACAATGTGGCAATATTGCCCTCTGCTGTAAAGAAAGCTAAGTCAAGCATTTCATGTTGGTCCTTTGAAATTAAAATTACTTTATGTCTGTTCCTTTGAAGTTAAAATTAGGAGTCGATGAGTCTGGAGTAAGCATGCTGCCTATTTTTTTAAGGCTAAAATTAATGACCAGAATTTACATATGGAATGTCCTTTATTGCTCTAAGTGTAAAAGAATGTAAATGCAGTTTCTGTCAGCCTGGGAACTCCAGAAATGTGTAATAATGATGTAATGTTTTAGCAGAACAGCATTTTCAATTTAAATAGTGAGAACCAGAGATTATTAAGCATTTTTGTCTGACTATCCAACTCAGCACTGCCTGTTGTCTTATGTAAGTTATCTTAGACTTGTGTTTTCTTTTAGATTAGCTAGGAACTATAATGTTTTGACTATGTGTTTTTCTGTGATGTCAGAACTGTACTACTGATTTATTTTAACTATTTCTGTGTGATCTCTGAACTCTTGACTAGCTCTGTGTAGTAGAACATACTGCCTTGTGGTATTAATTATTTATTATTAAATATTTTAAAACCTTTTAACTGTGGCTGTTTTGTGTAGAGATAAGTTAAGCTTTAGAGTACATTGCATATTTATAGAGTTTATTGTACAAAGCAACTCTAATAAGCCTTGACTGATTAGTCACAGTTACCAATTGGATAATAATATTGCACAGTAATAATTGGACACCCTTTTAAGGGCCTTTGGGTAGCTGATAATATTAGCTGGGTGGTGGCAGTAATTACTACCGTATAGTCTGGGTAAAAGGGGCACAGCTGGAGAACCTGTGCCAGCCTTCCCCAGGAGTGTCTGTGTGGTTGTATAAACTTATCTCAAAGTGTGTGTCAGCTACTTGGGCAGGGACACCAAGCACTGGTTGGACAGAGAGGGTGCTGGAGATTTTAGCTTGCCCAGCTAGGCTGAGATCTGGACCCTATAGCTGTGCCAGTGGGGAGTCTTACTGGGGACCTGGGGAGCAAGGGAGCAACCAGCCCCGGACTGACTGTGATCTCCTTTCCTCATATATGAGATGCCCTCTCTGGTGTTAGTGGTGAGGATTGAGGCTCCTTGATTGTTAGGCCAGGGCATTGGCGTCACAGGAGGGATATTAGTTTGGGCAGTGCTGTCTGCCTTTATCAGAGACATGAGGGTCAGACCCTGGGTGAATTTCGTATTTCCCATCCATTGGTCAAGATTACGTTTTAATAGGGTTAGAGATGGAGTTTGCTTCACATGAATAGGGAGGTTGTTCCACAGCATGGGGATCCTCTGAGGCACATATCTGTCACACTAAGATGTCTTATTTATGTCACAAACAAAATTTACATCCTTGGATCTAGTGGTTCTGATGCTGTTCATTTTGTGGATGTGTAAAAGGTCCATCAGAGCTGGATAAGAGGATGCCTTGTATGTCAGTCATAGATCACCTGTCAGTAACATGTCAGAGACACAGTATGGAGACAGGGCTTTAAGGCAGTATGACAATGTGTTTATGTCCTGGAGTATCCTGGTAAGGAACCTCTGTGGGTGTTTCAATGGCATCATACTCAATGATGGGGTTGATAAGAGCAGAATAAAGTGGCATTATGACATCCTTGGACTTGGATACCAGGCCCTTACTTATAAATTGGACAACATAAAATGATTTTCTTACTTTCTTGTCCACATGTTGGTCAAAGGCCAGATTATTGTCTACATATGTTCTCAGATCCCTGACTACTGGGCCAACTCTTGTGGGTGTCTTATCAATGGAGTAATTAGCCTGGGTGGCAGTTTTCCTAAAGGGCACTATAATGCACTTGTCAGCATAGAGTTTTAGTCCATGGCTTTGGCATCGGTCATTTGTGTGTGATGGACACTCTTGTAAGATGTTTATGTCATTGGGGGGATCTATGATAGCTCCCAATTTGTAGTCATCTGAGAACCTGGTCAGCCATAGGCCCTTGACATTAACCTTTACTTTCGTGAAGTAGATGCCAAATAGGAGTGAGCCATCTGGCAATCCTGTGAGTTATGTAGGAGTTTATACCCAGTTTAGTGAGTGGGTTTATTGTATTGAACACCTTAGCCAGTTCCAGGCAGGCAGTATGCACCATTTTTCCCTTCATCTATTACTTTGGTGACCTTCTCAAAAAAATCCACCAGATTTAGTAGGCATGAAATTCCCTTGACAAAGACAAACTGGGTTGTGTCCTGTGTTGGAAGGTTGCCTATGTCTTTGTTGATCATTTCAATGATAATTCTTTCTATGGTTTTGCATATTAGACTAGTCAGACTAGTAAGTGAGCAGTTTCCAGGGTTGGTTTCTGGTTCACCCTTCTAAAGTGGGATAACCATTGCAGTCCTCCATTCTCATGGTACAAAGCCTGTTTTGAAGCTATAGTTGAAAATTGACTGAAGTGGTCCTAATAGTTCATGTTCAAGCTATTTAGAAGACATTAAAGACTCCCTTTAAAAACTAAAAATCCCTTTATTCGTACATAGACTTTGGAATAAGTGCTTTTATTTTGTTTGAAAAGACTTCATCAGATTCAAATACATCATGTTTTCCAGCACATTTATATAGCCTCAGGAAATGATGTAAACAACCACTTTAATTAATAAAAAAAAATTCATAATTAAGTTATCTGAAAGCTTTAAAAATATACAAACATAAAATCATAACATACTTGTACTACATTACAACCTCTGACCTAACTAAAATGACCATCAACAGTTCAAATGTTTAATTACTGTTGTGAATTATAAAATTAATGCACTTTGAAATTCCTCTTAGTATTTGATACATTTTGAAAAAAGTGTATTCCCATAAAACATCTGTAAATATAATTTGTCAGCTATATCATTTTATACCCTAACTTCTAATATTGGCTTAAGAGAAATAAAATCATTGTGACCTGAGGGGCTGCTGGCATTCAATTTAAACTGCCAAATTGCTTCCTTTTCTTCTAACAGGAGCTTTACATTGCCTCCCCTAGGGTTAATATACACCTTTTCTAAGACGGCAAATCTAAACATATAACATGCATTACTTTTTTCCAAATGTCTATACAAGGCATTGGTTCTATTTTGCTTCTTAATATCATAATTATACTCGTATATTCTACTTTTTAGGGATCTGTCAGTTTTCCCGATTTAATATGATGAGCAAGTCAAGCACATAGCCAAATAAACTACACTTTTAGTGATGCAATTTCCTGTTTGGAAAGTAATCTTAGTCTTATTAATGTTGTCCAACAATACTACACTTTTTACATAAAGACATGTTTTCTTTAAGAGTGCCCTTAATCTCATTAGGGGCACCATACATCTGCATATTCACATCTATACCAGAACCAGAAGCGTTCCCGGTACCAAAGGTAAACTCGGACTTAATAACATTCTCAAATTTACAATGCAAGTCTCTGTCAGTCAATACAGTGCCATGTCTCTCATTAACGCACTCATTATTTACGTTCATACCTGCTGAACCTTTAATGTGAGTGTTGTATGACACAGCAGCATATGTTCGTTTGGACACTGTTTTTTTTTGGATTTGCTCCATTATGGAGATATCCTTCATTTGTTGTAATCTCTTGGCCTTTGCCTAATGAGATTTTGTGGGGGAGATGCGGACATAATTAATTTTTTAGGGAATAGTCCGACTTTCGTATACAAAGCTGGAGTAAATATAAAAATGGTCTATATTAAATCAGCGAACGCTTAAAAAAGCGAATGCTGATTCATCAACCCTAGTTCACCGAATGCTGAAAATCCCGAACACGTGGAACAGCAATTTTTTTCCCTGGGAAAAAAATTGCTGTTTCACAAAAAAAACAAAAAAACTTAAAACAGTATTTAATGTGGGGGGCTTCACCCCCCCCCCCACATCCCCCTACTTAAATATACCAACTCCGAGATCGCACCACAGTGGGTGAAATGGCAAACTCTTGAAACTGGCCCGCCGTTTTTTTCCCTGAGAAAAATATCGCTGTTCTGGGTGTTCAGGATTTTCAGCATTTGTTTAAATAGGGTCGATGAATCAATCTTCACTTTTTTAAGCATTCGCTGATTCAATATAGACCCTATAAAAAGTAGCTTAGAGAAAACCAAGTATAGGAAGAAAACAAGAAACAACCAAGGTACAAACAATGTGGATCTTGCAATCAATGTGGATACATTTATGAAAAATTGCATCACTAAAAGTGTAGTTTATTTGACTATGTGCTTGACTTGCTCATCATATTATGTCAGGAAAACTGACAGATCCCTAAAAAGTAGAAAATACGAGCATAATTATAATATTAAGAAGCAAAATAGAACCAATGCCTTGTATAGGCATTTGGAAAAAAGTAATGCATGTAATACATTAAACTATTCCTGGTGCCATAAAGTCTGCTGTTCAAATTTTCCCTTAGAACGAGCCAGTTTTTTAGTTTTAGCACTAAAATCTGTTTCTTTGAGCTCAGCACTTGTTCAAAACTTGTTGTAATCAATAAATAAGCTACAAATTAATACAGCACTCAACTTTCCTCACTTGTCTAGAGGAAAACAGTTTTTAGTACTTAATAAATAAGCACCTGTCCAGGCATGTCTAAGGGTCAGATCCTCGTGTTTTTTCCTGTCTACCTAATGAATCTGAGCATCTTGGGGCAATGCAGCAATTGCCTCATGTACACAGACAGCCCTCTCCTCCTACCACCCAACACTACAACCTGTGAGAGATGCACTTATATAGCCAAACTGGAAGCAAAGCTCTCTTTACCCAAGACTCGACTAGGCAGTCAAGAGGAGAAGGTAAACACTTGCACCACACCACACTCATCACATAGTCCCTCAAAACCTACACCACCAAAATGCACACAATGAAACACAAAACACACACCTACATTCATAGAGGCTCTCAATAAAAATGTGCTCAAGCAACAGAGACCTCCAAAGCAGAAATGCAAGCAACCTCCACCCCCCCAACACAACCCAAATGACACATAGCCCACAAACTCAGTGTGCCACTTAACCACAGCCCATAAGGCATAACAACGTACCCAACACTAGTCATAGGTGACTCTATAGTCAGGCACACTGATGTTTCACTCACCAGGCTAAGCAAGGAGAAAGTTGCTGTCAGCTACCTATCAGGTGCCAGGATCCGCCACATAACGCACGCACTCAGGTCACTCCACAACAAGTACAAATATGACTCTGTCATTGTCCATGTTGGTGTGAATGACCTGAGACATACCTCCCTGGACTACATGAAAAGAGACATGGAGGAGCTCCCCGATCTTGTAGCCCAGGCAGGTATGACCCTAGCCCTGAATAGCATCCTGCCATCACCCAGAATAATACCACAGTGCAAGGACAAAATTATTGACTTCAACAATTGGCTAAGCTTCTGGTGTCATTCTGAGGGAATCCAGTATGTATCTGCCTGGGATGACATGATCGACAGATCACGATGCTTTGCCAGAGATGGCCTTCACATGTTGCCCTTGGGATTCCAGATACTTGCTAAGGCTCTTACCACCCCTATAGTGCCTTTTTTAGGCAAGGTTCAAATGAAAAATTCACTACTGTAACAGGTACAAGCAAGAAAAATCTGAGGGTAATGCTACTCAATGCTAGAAGTCTAAACCTCAAAATGCATTCACTCGAGGCACTCCTTAAAATGGAGAACATCGACATCTGTGCAGTGACAGAGACCTGGTTCAAGGCTCAAGAGTGTACCCCTGCATTACCAGGCTATAATTTATACCACACCTTTCGGCCACCTAACCTGGAGCAAAACACTAAAGGAGGAGGTGTGTCCATATTCATTAAGGATATTCACACCTCCAGGATAGCTGCTCAGCATATTGCATCCGAGATTATCCAAGTGCTACTAACTCTGGGCAAGACCGCAATCCAAATTGTAACTTACTACAGATCCCCCACCATGCCCCAGGATTCCCACTCCTCATTTCTGGAAAATATTAGGGTACAACCCAACACCCTAATAATGGGCGATTTTAACTACCCCACCATTAACTGGGAAAACTACTCATATACCAACTCTTTTGCTCAATGTTTTCTGGAATTCCTAAATTCCAATGCCTTGGATCAACTTATCCACACCCCCACTAGGGGCAGCAGTATCCTAGACCTGGTCACTACAAACATGGACCAACAGTGTTCCACACCAGAGGTCAATTCCTCGTTGGTCAGATCCGACCACAAGCTAATCACGCTAGACATCCACATCCTGGCCCCACCCCCCATTAGGGAAACCACCGTAAAAAATTTCTCCAAAGCCAACTTCACACTTCTTAAGACAGAAGTGGCAAACTTCATGATACCCATGCAGCCGGACAATAGAGGTACGACTGCTGAATCCTACACAAATGCACTTTATAAGCACTTACATGAGTGCATGGATCATGCTATCCCTACCAGAATCAAGATGCTATCCTCCAAAAAAAGGAAGCCAATCTGGTCGTCCTCTGCCATTAACAAACTCTACAAGAGAAGAAAGAAACTGTTGAAAAAAAAAAAGAGTAAAATCTCATGATTGGAGGAACTCCCTGGTCAGCCTCAGTAAGAAGCTGAGATCCCTCATAAAATCCTCCAAAGCTAGTTATGAAAACAAAATTGGCACAGATTCTAAAGACAACCACAAAGCATTCTATAGCTATGTCAACAATCTCAATGGCAATACTCATATCTGCTCTGAGATACAGCACAATGACACTAAATATACAAAACCAACTGATATTGCCAACATCCTGGCAGATAGGTTCAGTGCTAACTTTACCCCTCTGTCATCGCCTAAAGGGCCCATCTCTATACCAGAAGAATGCAAAGTTCCTGTAATCACGGCTGCACAGGTAAAAACCACACTCTCCAAAGCCAAGAACACAGCATCCATGAGACCTGACAACATCCCAGGCTGCGTTCTACATGAACTGCAGAATGAACTGGCACCCCACCTAAGCACCATGTTCAATCATAGCCTTACCTCATTCTTTGTGCCCACTGAATGGTGCACAGCAATGGTTATCCTACTCCACAAAGGGGGAGCCACCATGGACCTCAGGAACTACCACCCCATTAGCCTAACGAGCCTGTTCTGTAAGGCCATGGAATGTATCATCATGGATCTTATACACAAAGACATTGGTACTCTCCAAATTCTGGACCCCACCCAGTTCGGGTTTGTAATAGGCAGATCATGTCTCCTAAACCTAATAGACTTCTTTAAAGCAGTCACCAAAGCCGTAGACGATGGTAAGGTGGTTCACACAGCCTAACTAGACCTCACCAAGGCTTTTGACACCATCCCCCACTCTGGAATTATAGATAAACTCACTAAACTAGGTATAAATCCCTATGTCACAAGATGGGTTGCCAACTGGCACACTGACAGAACCCACACTGTGAAAGTAGCAGACTCCAAATCTGACTTCAGACCAGTGACAAATGGAGTACCACAGGGTTCAGTCCTGGGTCCTCTGCTGTTTGGTATCTACTTTTCTTAAGTACAGGCTAACACAGAAGGTCTTTGGCTAATGAAGTTCGCAGATGACTGCAAACTAGGAGCCATAATCAAAACTCCTAACAATGTGGACATCCTACAAAAGGGCCTCATGGAGACAGATGCCTGGTGTCAAAGCCATGGCCTCAAGCTCAATGCCAAAAAGTGCATTGTCATCCCCTTTGGTAAAAACTCTGTACCCATGAGCTACCACATAGGTAGTAGTCTACTTAACACTGAAAGTGTGATAAGAGACCTTGGGACACAGGTGGACAGTAGTCTCTCCTTTGATAATCACATAGCCACAGTAGTCAGGAAATCCTTCTACATGGCACACCTCATCACAAAAGGTTTCTCATCCAGGAAAAAAGAGGTCATTGTTCCCCTCTACTCATCACTCATTAGACCCATTATAGAGTACAAAGCCCCTTTTGGTATGTACCTCACAAGACATATACAACAACTGGAAAGAGGATTACCAGCCTCAAACAGATGCCCTACGCAGACCGTCTCAAAAAACTCCAGCTTTACTTAGTCGCTTATTGCCTAATCAGAGGCGATCTCTGCCTAACATACAAAGCTATGTCAAACCCAGAGCTGTTGAACATGCTCCACTTAAGGAAATCCCAATCCCTCTGAGCTACACGCTCTAAGGACCTAAACCTTGTCACTACAATAAACAGAACATGCTGGAGGGATAGATTCCTGTCCCAGAGCCTTCCCATACTTTGGAACAAACTACCTATCTATATCAAACAAAGCTCCTCATTAGCACTCTTCAAGAAAAATCTTGATGACTGGATGGGAAATAGGAAATTCACCCTGGGGATCACCTCTGTGGCTCTGCTCGACAGGAGCACAGGAAAATAATTTTCTTGGGTGACGAAAGCCAGGGTACCTTTTTGGCTAGGCTTATATAGGCCCTAGGGCCAATAGCCTAGTATCTACCTATGAACTTATGAACCTATGTTATATTTTTAGATTTGCTATCTTAGAAAAGGTGTATATTGACCTGAGGGGAGGCAATGTAAAGCTCCTATTAGAAGAAAAGAAAGCAATTTGGCAGTTAAAATTTAATGCCAGCAGCCCCCCGGGTCTCAATGATTTTATTTCTCTTAAGCCAATAGTAGAAGTTAGGATATAAAGTGATATGGCTGACAAATTATATTTACATATGTTTTATGGGAATACACATTTTTCAAAATGTATCAAATACTAAGAGGAATTTCAAAATGGATTAATTTTATAATTCACAACAGTAATTAAATATTTTAACTGTTGATGGTTGGTCAGGGGTTGAAGTGTACTACAAGTATGTTATGATTTTATGTTTGTATATTTTTAAAGCTTTCAGATAAGTTAATTATGAATTTGTTTAATTAATTAAAGTAGTTGATTACATCATTTCCTGAGGTTATATAAATGTGCTGGAAAACATGATGCATTTGAATATGATGAAGTCTTGTCAAATAAGATGAAAGTGCTTATTCCGAAGTGTATGTGCGAATAAAGGAATTTTTGGTTTTTAAAGGGAGTATTTATTGTCTGAACATCCATCTAACCTGAACTACAGGAGTGTTTATAGTACTGGCTGCCTTTTACTGCATTTACTGTGGTCTTTTTACGTATTTAGGAGACATCCCAGGATATAGTTGGGGCCTACTGAGGCTGTGTTTTTGGTCATAGTGAGCACCGCCAGTACCTGCTCCCTGTTAATAGTTGATGTTATGATATGCTAGTAGGTATTTCATGGCTGGAGTGAGGGGCGAAGTTTGAGCTGAATTTATCAGCCAGCGAATTCGCTATGTCAACCTGCTCAGTGAAGGTGGCACCATTGACCACTAGTTCAGCACACTAATGTGTGCTACCTTTGATGTTTCTGACAGCTGTAGAAAGACTTCTAGTTCTCTTTACCCTGTGAATGTATCTTGACCTTAATTAGTCCTCTTAGTTTCCTGTTTTGTTTAATTAGAGAGTGCCTATCATTACGGGAGATGCTGTTCTTGATTTTAGCCATGACTTTTTCCTTTTATTATATACCCTATTAAGGTTAGGAGTCCACCAGTGTGGTTTGTTTTTAGAGTAAAGAAGTTTTTAGAGTTGTTTTGGTCTTACTTCAGATAGGTACACCAGCCTTTATACAGCCAATTACATGGTCTCTGTGAACAATTCTACATAGGTTGTAGTGAACTCGGGGTTCAAAAAGAGATTGAATTTTGACAAACTATCGCGTAATAGTATGTCATTTCCTTTGGAATAGTTCCAAACTGTTACAGGATTTGCTTGGGTCACTGAGTTGATTTTTATTTTGAAGGAAAACCCTTTGTTGTCAAACTTCACCAGTGAGGATGTGACATTTTGGGGGTTGGGGGGTGGTTGTGGCTGTGCAGCATTCTCCCATATTGGTGAGTACAAGGTCCAGTATGTCTGAACCTCTGGTGGGTGTGTGCACTATATGGTCAAGGGTATTTGTGTTACTAAATTCCAGGAATAGCTGTAATTTTAAGTACGAGACAGTTTATGTTGTCCAGTCTATAGAAGGGTAGTTAACGTCTCCCATGAATACGGTATTTGATTTAATGCTGAGTGTATCCAGTAGGTGTATGTACGAGCTATGGGATTCTAGGGACATAGAGGATAACCTATAGCTTGCTATGATATGGTATGGAAATTTGTCTATAGTGATTTGCATGTGGATAAAATCCAGGGTATCAGCCTTTTTAAACAACAAAGAATTATGCTTGTTACTACTATATATTGGGACTACTCCACCTTTTTGTCCCTGTCTGTACAGCTGATGGTCTAAATATGTGGAAGACACTGAATCCTTGCACAGTTGGAGTACTTTCTGCAAATTTAAACCATGTCTCAGTAACAACACAGATATTGGGTTTATATTAGATAAACAAAAGTTTATTTTAGCAAATGTCCTAATAATTGAAAATCCCGGACCTCGATATGCGTTTTGTGAGATCGCGGTACAGTGAAGATCAGAATATTTGCCCTTTTCTCACTGTAGTGCAATCTCTGAGTTGGTATATATATTTGGGGGGGTGTGGGGGGGGGCACAACCCCCCACAATAGGGAGTTCGAGGTCTGGGATTTTCGATAATTAGAGCATTCGCTAAGATAAACTAGACCCCAGATATCTATATTCTCCAGAGTGAGGAGAGCTTGTAGGGTGTGGAGTTTCTTGTTTATCTTGCTAGCATTGATCTGTAAAATCTTTAGGTTTATTTGGGTTTTATTTGCTATGTCAGTAAGTTTGCCAATTTGGCATTGTCTAAAAAATTCTCTGAGGGGTGGATAAAGTTTTAGCCAATATTTGGAAGCCTAGGGGAGACAGATGTGGACCATCCCTTGCAAAGCAACATAGTCTATTAACCATGTCCTCCTATTTTTATACCCTTCCTTACCCTAGTCACTTCTCAATGACCCCAACATGCTATTTAACTGTTGCCTCCAAATAAGTTTTGTGTCTCATGAATGGAGAACAGCAACAGACATCCCTATGCATAAAGGTGGGCCATCTACAGACCTTGGAAACTACAGACCTATAAGTCTCACTAGTCTTATATGCAAAGCCATAGAAAGAATTATCATGGAAATGATCTGGACCCAACCCAGTTTGGTTTTGTCAAGGGCAGGTCATGCCTATTCAACATGGTGGACTTCATTGAGAAAGTCACCAAAGCAAAGGATGAGGGCAAAATGATTCACACTGCCTACCTTGACCTGGCCAAAGCATTTGACACAATGCCCCATTCAGACTTTGATGACAAACTCAGGAGATTATGTATAAACCTATGTGTCACCCGATGGATAGCCATGAGCCTCACAGACAGGACCCAGGAAGTTAAAATTGAGGATTCCACCTATACAAAGAGGCCAGTCACAAGTGGATTCCCTACGGGATCAGTCCTTGGACCACTCCTTTTTGGCATTTACTACTCTGAAGTGAAGGCCAATGTCATTGGTCTCTGGCTGAATAAATCTGCAGATAATTACAAATTAGGAGTGATAGTTGAATCCAACACTGACACAAATGTTCTCCAGGAAGGGCTGACACAAACAAACAACTGGTGTCATAGTCATGGACTAAAACTAAATGCCAAGAAATGCATAATAGTAGCCTTCAGGAAATCATCCACCCCTGGTAACTATCATATTGAGAACACACCCCTTAGAGTTAACCCAGTAGTCAGACACACATAGACAGTAATCTAGCCTTTGACCACCACATGTCTACAGTAGTGAGGAAATCATTCTATGTTGCACAACTTATTAACAAAGGTATGGCATCTAGGTACAAGGAAGTCATAGTTGCACTGTAGTTGGCATTCATTAGACGTAGCATTGAGTACAATGCCTCCTTTGGTATGTACCTAACTGGGCATATCCACAAATGGAACACCCACAGAGGTTCCTCACAAAAAGAATACAGGGCATAAGTAAAATGTCCTATGCAGACTGCCTCAAGGCCCTATCCCTGTATTCTGTCTCCTACAGGCTGCTGAGGGGACATCTATGCCTGGCATATAGGGCATTGTCAGACACCACTCTAATTGACCTCCTGTATATCAGCAAAACAGACAGCACCAGAATTACCCATTCTAAAGACTTAAACATTGCTTGTGATATAAATAGGACCTGATGGAGAGACAGGTATGACTGCCCCATCTCTGGAACAGGTTCTCCATCCTTGTGAAGCAGAGTTCCTCCCTAACCCAATTCAAGTGTAACTTAAACAACTGAATGGGGAACAGGAAATGCATCCCTGGCTTGGCACCTATGTATCTTATGGATACAGGCATGCTGTAAATGGTTCCTCTCCCAATTTCTTGCTTGTAAATGTTTCATCTCCCAAACCCCCTGCTTACATTTATCGAGGGTACCAGAATGTGTCAGAGATTTGGTATGCTTTGCTGGGATTAAAAAGGCCCTTCTGGTAGTTAGCCTAATAATCACCTATGAACCTATTAATTTATAACCAAAACACCATTATGTAAATTGTTCATTTCCTGTCTTCTCTTAAACCTCTTTCTTCCTTCAAAACTTTTTTTCTGCATTTATTGTCGCCATTAGTTTTAATTTTTTTCTAAGAAATTTACTCCCACCCTTTTCTAAAGATCCTGTTTCCTATTCTTTTATCTCTGTTACAATATCTACTAGTTCAAGTTTAGATTTTGACTTCCATTTTCTAGTAAATGCTTTTAGGAGGCCACCAGAATTAAACTGAACTAGGCCTTACTATGTCTAGACAGTTCAGATCCTGTATTCCAGCTCAAAAAATAATTTCCTTGGTTGCACTCATTTGCTCGCCCAGTATTCCTCACAAAGTGTTCTGAAGAGAATTATACTCTAAGATCATATGCTCCCAGGTACCTCTTTATTCCCCATTGCACTTCCAACATTTGCAATCTACCTGAGGCAAAATTCTTTGGTGTCTGCTTTGGGCATAAAACTATCTATGCAAACACTTACAAGCAAAAATGGGAGGCACAGTGGTGCAGCGGTTAACGTTGTCGCCTCACAGCAAGAGGTTCTCCGGTTCGATTCTCGGCTGGGGTGCCTTCTGTGTGGAGTTTGCATGTTCTCCCTGTGTTCACATGGGTTTCCTCCGGGTACTCCAGTTTCCTCCCACATTCCAAAGACATGCATCTGGAGCATTTCTCCCCGGGCCTCCACTGAAAACAGGCTCTGTGGAACCTAGTCGGACTTTCCCGGTCAACAAATGACAAAATAAATAAAAAAAAAAAAAATCCTAATCTTCCATTTCTTGTTACATATTTGGGAGCCATACATATGTCATTTCCTTGTTTCTTTGTGAATTGCATATCTAATCTCTCTCTTACCAAGCTTTTCTGATCTCTTCTGATTGATTCCTACAGTTATCATATAATACTTTATATGCCCTACTAATTATCCATTTTGTAGCCACAACTTCTGTTCTAAATTCCATTAAAAGCTCAGCCAGAGCGGGTCTTTCATTTATGATACCCCTATCCCTTTCTCTTTGCCTATACTGTGATATAAATTCCTGATAGGGAAGGCAAGCACTAACCTGCAAATGATTTTCTGGCCTCTTCCCTTTCTAATACCTTTCTCTCTCTATTTATTCCCAATATGTTGGCTCCTTTGCCAACTTCCTCCAGTAAAATTCCAGTCCCCTTCTTGCTTATTATCCTTACCCCTAATCACAGTCATCCTTATTGGCAGAATATCTTTTCTCCACTCCTGCTTTGGCTTAGTTCTTTGTATACTTTCTGCTACTTTATAAATATAATAATTTTCTTTTTTAATTTTTCCAAGTCTTTTGTGTTTCTAATACCATGATGGGAATGGACCCCATTCCTAAGTCAAAGTATGATTAAAGCTCATGAAATTAGTATTGTTTCAATCTTTTGTCAGCCAAAAGTGCTCTTCACAGCACCACAATGTGCCCAGTAATGACTCCTTCTGCAATTCGTATGGGGTTACATTTATTGGTAACACATCTAAATATGATTGTAGATTCTTTTTTATAAGACCCATTGCTCCAGCTACTATTGGAACTGTCTGGGTATCTTTCTTCCACATTGCTGTCATTTCTGCCTGCAAATCCTGATATTTTATGACTTTGTGTCTCTGTATGCAAGACACTGTAGTTACTGGGTGTGGCAATTTCAAAGAGCAATTCTGCTTTCGTCTTCTTTTCATGGACCACTATATGTAGTTTTCTAGCATCTGTCTTTTGAACTGTTGGTAATGGGTGATCGCATGTGATGTAAACTTCATCATTTTCTATGATGTTTTGTGGCTCATGTTTCCAGAGTTTTTCAGTCACTTTAATACCATAAAGTTTGCACAATCCCCAGTGCAACAGTCTTGCCACATTATTATGCCTTTCAGCATACAGTCATTCTGCCATTAGTATGTCACAACCAGCAACAAGGTGTGCAAATGTTTCCAATTCAGTTTTACAAAGCCTATACTTGTTTGTTTCTCCCACATGTTCAATGGACTTTTTAAACCAGAGTGTACATAGCCCACTATCTTGGGCCACCAGTATTAACCTTTCATCTCTTGGTTTGAATTCACCTCTCCTTAACTATTCCTGCATTTGTTCCTGAAGAACAGGAGGATCTTCCGGAAGTTTTCTATACTTGCAACTATATTTATGCATTTTCCACATTTCTTGCCTTCTCATCTGGTCCTTCACCTTATATTCTTTCTTTTGTTTTTGGCACATTCAGTTGCTGCCTGATTTTTATCTACTTCTGGTTTGATTTCCATTCCTGCTTGATGCGAAATGCTTCTGCAAGATTAAGCAGAGAAGTCATCTTAGATTAATTCTCCTCATATTTCAAAACTTTAACTACATTTGCATCTTGTGAGGTCAGCAGATATGTGTGGAGTCCCATGACTGTAGAACTATACATGTAATCAATTTCAAGGAGGCTCATCCCTCTTTCAGAATGGGGAATATATAATCTTGGTATGCACTAATTTTTATAAATCATTTGGTGAACATGAAGCATCCTTCTTGTTTTCTTATCTAATCTATCCAACACATTTTGGGGCCAGTCAGTCACTCCAAAACTGTAAGTTAGGACAGGAAGAGCAAATTCTGTATGACTGTTGTTATTCTTCTTAGGGATCCTTCTTAAGGATCAGGGTCCAAAATCCCATTCTTTCATTATTTTTTGAACTACACCCCTGCTTCATCATCATCATCATCATCATCATCCTTTTTCACTTTCAATAATAGCTTTCTGCTTTTGTTATATATAAAGAGGCTTAACTGTATACCTCTAAAATATCCCTTCAAATAAGGTAATCATAAACCTCATTGTTCTATTGGGAAGGCCAGCTTATCCTACTTGACTCTTGCCCCTTTCCCCTCTCAAATAAAATCTTTTTTACTCTTTATTAGTTAATATCCACAACTTCTCCTCTGGTTGGTAAAAAATATGCTTGACCTATGTATAAAGTTAAAGGGACTAAAACATTTCTAATGCTTGTATCTTGCTATCCATATTCTTAAGCAAAAGCTTCCAGTTTCTCAGTGTTTTGTATTATCTTTTGTTTAATTTCTTCTCACATGTCCTTAGCTGCCATATCAGAATCCTTTTTAACCCATACTACTAAATACTTCATTTTAGCAGGTCTTCCATAAACATGGATATTGCTGAACCCATTCATGTGTGAGTACAGAGTTTATAGCTATAGCCTTTGTTTTATCTTCATTAATTTTATATCCCCAAAAAATCTGGAACTCACTCAAAATGTACCACAACACTGAGATCTCCTTTTCTGGTTCCATTGGGTACAAAATAATATAATTTGCAAATAAAGCCAACGTTTCTTGAACGCCATACCAATTATATTCTTAAACTTCTAAGTCCCTTATTTCCCTTGCCAATGGTTCTATATATAATGCAAATAATAATGGGGAAAGAAGACACCTCTGCCTAGTTTCTCTTTTCAGACACAACTTATTAGAGAGGAGCCCTCCAATTTTGCAAATCAAATTCCAGTCCCCACCTATAAGTAATAGTCCCTGCTGAAAGCTGATTATTTCTCATAAATTGTTTTAAGCTCCATAATAACATTTTTTATATGGGATAACATTTTATATGGAATATCTATATAATATATATATATAATATATGGAACATGCAAGCATAATCCTCATCCCTTGCCAGTAGCCCCTTACTACCCCAAATCTCCAATTATCTTTCCCCCCTTCTATAGCTACTGGAGGTTTTCTAGCAATTAATATAAGTACTCTTCTTTTCCTTTGTCCCAGATATTCTGCAGAATATCCTTCCTAAAATCCTTTCTTTATCAAATGCATATGCTCAGATCTTTGCAAATGTGTCTCCTGTAGCATTGCTATTTGTACTTTCCTTTTCTTCTGTATCTGTAAGACCATTTACATTCTATGATAATATGGAAATGATCCCCATTATGGTAAAAAGTCATAATTCCCACCTACTATATATGGCAGCTTTTATAAATGTCTGTTTCCAACTTTTGTGATACATGCACCCATTAATGTTTGACAGGTTAATCTTTTATACAGTTTTTTCTTATTATCAACATTGAAACCTATGTCACATTTTCTTTTTCAAACACACATAACTATGTACAACTTCAAATAATGAAGTGTAAGCTTCCTAATAGGAACATTTGTGCTAAACCCACAGCTGCTAACACAGACCTTAATTAGCCTGAAATTGAGATTATCCATACTAAGATGCATGCTATTGCCTGTGCTTTTACTTACATTAATTGGTGTCTCTTCTTTATTTTAAGTGTATCCCTGCATGAAAAAGATTGCATACTTTCAGAAATCATTAACTTTTAGCCTTGAAGAAGCTAGTGTTCTGACTTTTATTGCCCTATTATCATCTTATCTTCATGGAAATGTAAGAGCAAAAAGAAAAATGTAGTCCACTGCTGCAGCCTGAAAGACAATCTGAAACATTTATTGCTAAAGAAAAGCTTTTCAATATATTCTGTGTTCTCATATTTACTTGTTTCCACTTAAAATTTGTTATTGGATTACATCAAAGGTGTTAATCCAGACATTTACCTATGCAAAAGTAAGAGAAAACATAGCAGCTCTATGTTTATTGTGATCTGTGTACGTTTATACCCTATCACCCACTCAAGAACTGAAGATTGCAGTCTATCAACCTAAACATGCCTTTGTCTATCTCTTCTTCTCTTTTTGAACTGTAATGCTTACATTTCTTAATGCCAAAAAAAAGAAGAAAGTAAGAGAAGTGGTAGAAGAAAAAAGGCATCTATTTACTTTAGTAACTGTATCACATATAAGAAGAAGAACTAAAATACTTTAAAATAAATAAAATATGCAATTTATATTGTCAAAAGTTTCATAGAAATACTGTTAAGAACAAAAACTGTTTTCCTTACAGTTATCTTTTTCCTTTTTCTTCCCCTATCTTCAGAGTCCATCCAAACTTTACTGACATAAAGTGAGGCAAATGCTTTTCAGTTCCCCACAAGCTAAACAAAGTCAACAAAAGTCCACTCTTTCCACTTATTTTTATACAGCCATATTTTGTAAGTGTGATTGATGCTTTGCAGTCTCACATTTATTCATCAAATTTCTTGCTACTGGTCTTCTTCCTTTTCATCTCCACCTCCATCTCCACATTCCAGTTCAATTCCAAGGTGCTCCCAGTTCTTCTGGTCAACTCCTGTGCTTTCTCTGTCTTTCAAACATTTTCCTTTGGAACAATAAAAAAGGTTTCACTGGCAAAATTATTCTGTGTGCTTTATTATTGGAAGAGTGAGAAGCAGAGTCATCCTTCTGCTTGATGACTCACCTTTTGTTGGACAAACATTTGAATTTCCTCCTTAGCTTGTTCTACATCAAAATGACTTTGATCCTTCAGAAAGATATCCTGAAAGCAGCTGGATATGGCAGCTTAAATCTCACATGTGCCTTTCAACATTCCCTGATTACTGGTAGAAATGTGTTTCCCTTCTACTTGGTGTATAGTGAATAATCATTTCCCACAAACACTCTACTAATACCAACATTTAATACTTTGCCCTTTTGCCACACTTTTGTCAGGATTAACTCCTTTTTGCTTGTTGGTTTGTATCTTTACTAATAAAGGTCTTGGCTGCTTTCCTATGACCAGATTTGGAGTGTACACATGGTGTGCCCTTTCAAGTAACAGTTTCTGCTGTGAAATACAAGTCCAGTTGCTCATTTGTGCTTTCATAAAATTAATACAGTATGTTCCTTCTAGTTCTCTGGTACAGCAGAAAATCTCAGATTTTCCATAGGTGTGCTGTCCTTTAATTCTACCATTTTTTGAAACATCTCTTCTTGAGTAGTCTCATACTCAGACAGCTTTTTATTTATTTTGGCCTCTGATTTTTGCATTTTATCAGCTCATCTGAATGCCTGTTTAAAACTTCTTCCATTTTTCCAGCCTTTTATTTGAGTTGATATACTATTTTAGTGCTGTGAGCACACTTGACTTATTTTTTTCCTCTAGATTACTGGAAGGCATGTCTTGCAACAAAGTTAGAGATTTTACAGGACTCTTCCTAAGTCAATGTTTTCTCTTCACCTTTTCTAGTTGATTTTCTTTCAGGCTTTCTGTTTCTTTTTTTGCAAGTATCTAGGCAGTATACTTATTAGCCAGTAACTGAACTTTAGTCAAGCTGACAATATCACTGTCTGTTCTTTCTGAGTTTCTATTTTCAGAGTGGGAGTGGTGAAGTTAAGCTGTTGATCAGTGTGCAGCCATATTGGAAGTGGCTGTCCACAATATTTGAGAACATCCTTGTATCCTTGATCAGGCATACACTAGGTAAGTTTCATATTTCATTATCTATGATCTTCAGCATAATCCAAATTTCTATCCTACACTCCAAATACTGTGGCATCAAAGGTTCTGTAATACCAGTCCCTTCATTGCAAAGCATCTTTTAAGAAACATTCAGTATCTTCATTAATGATGTTATAAGTTCACAATTGTTGTGTTACCTTTTTTATCTGTAATATAACATTTTAAATATAAATATTTCACAGATTGTCTTTATCATGCCTCCAAAAAAATAGGACACCAGTTCCGGAGTTTCAAATGTGATGTCAATATGAGTCTCTTTTCCCAAATGTATTAGTGACTTTATATCTGCTATGTTAAATCCCAGAGGTTTTATGATATTGTCTCAAAGTTTGAACCTGTCCATTGGCTAACCATTTCAGAACTTTCAGTACCAGATCATTCTTTTTACAGCAGCTACTGTACTTTATCACTTCTCTTCACTAACTGCATGTACAAAGGTCAGAGATGTTAAACTTCCATTTCTTACATTCACCTCAGCTTGTCACACAGCTATTTCTCTATGCTGTTGCAACTCAGAAGCAGTACCAAGAAATACCTCACAACCAGGAAATAGCTCCCAAGATTTAGGAAGCTTTTTTCCATAATCCCACTCCAATCTACTGCTTCTCTTTTTTTTTATTTTTGAATATGATAATTCATTAAACATTACATAAATTTAAAATGAAAGAAAAAATATATATACAATTTTATAAACTATAAACTGCAAACATTAACTATATACATTAGTGTCTATACAGGTAAAAGCTTTTTATATTTAAGAACATTGTGAAGAAACAAAAAGTTATTTCATAGATCTTTGCTCATTTTCTCAAATATTGCTAATATTTTCATCCAAGAGTTATAAAGTGATGTAGGTCTGGTTGTTCTGTTTTTCAGTGTAGAAATTTCCATATGTTCAACTGTTAAAGACAAGTTTCTCAATTCCTTAAATGTGGGAGAAGTCATACTTTTCCAGTGAATGGTGATAATTTTGCGTGCTACTGCCATCAATGACCATAGTATTTTGAAATATTTTTTTGGCACACAATCCGGAATGGAAATGTTGAATAAAATCATTGATTTTGTTAATTGATAATTATCATTAAAAGCAATTTGAAGAAAGTAATTAATATTTTTCCAATACAAAGTGAGACATATGCATTCATAAAAAATATGATGCCAGTCAGCTCTTATCTTGATCTAACATCTCCAACATTGATCTTCACTAGCAAATATTTTGGTTAGTTTATGTGGTGTATAAAATCTTCTGTTTAAATATCTCCAAGTAAATAGTTGCCAGTATAATGATAATGTTGTTTGTTTTGAGAATCTTAAGACAATCTTTTTCTCTTCTTCATTAGGAGGGTGGTTGTTTATCTGTAAGTAATAATTCCAGTATGCTTCTGGATAATAGATTTTTGTTTTCTTAATAAGTTTATAAATATTAGATAGGTAGCCTTTTCCTTGATAAGGTTGTTTTGTGATTATAATAAAATAATCAATGAATTTAGGAACATTTTGTTTAACTGTTGTTTGCATTTGTTCTGTTTTGTTTATAAGATATTGTCTTACAATTTGCAGGAGTAACCATGAATCATTATTTATATTATATTTGTTAAGTATTTGATCATTTGTTAACAGTTTTTCTTGTTCTACTAGTTGCTACCAATAGTTTATTGAACTTTTCTTTAATGTATTTATTTTTTGTGTTTGGAATGTATCAAGGATAGTGGGTGTAAAGGCTATTGGTAGAGTCAGAAAAAAAAAAGAATTAATATTTGGGACTTTGTTTATATATGTTGTAAATGTTTTTAGGGTAGTATTTATATATTTTGATGGTAGTTTATTATTTTTATTATTTCCTACTAGGTGATTTTTTAATAACCAAATAAGGGGTGAAGGTATGATAGTTAAATAATCCTGTATATGACTTTGATTAAGTTCTAAATAGATCTGTTCATGTATTTGTTTCCAAATAGGGATGTAGTGAGTATTTAACCATAAGGTTATATTTTTGACAACAGATGATACAATGTAAGTCTCAATGTCAGGTAAATTAATTTCTCCTTCTTCCCAATCTGGTAAATGCTTATTTAAAGCAATTCAGGGTTTATTTTGGAACCATAAGAAGTTTAATATTATCTTGTTAAATCTTTGGATGACGTATTTGGGAGGAGGCAATGCGAAACTTTGTATTCTATATAGTACTTTGGGAAAATGATTGATTTAATAGGATGTCTCCCATTGTAAACATATATTTGTTCCAGTTAGATATTATTTGCTCTATTTTATCTAGTTTTTTTTAATTAAATATAAGTGAATCAGTTAAATCTTCAAGTAACTCTGTACCTAAATACAGTATTTTTTGTCTTCTTCTTCTTCTTCCGGCTGCTCCCTTTAGGGGTTGCCACAGCAGATCAACTGCTTCCATTTCTTCCTGTCCTCTGCATCTTGCTCTGTCACACCAACCACCTACATGTTCTCTCTCACCACATCCATAAACCTTATCTTAGGCCTTCCTCTTTTCCTGTTACCTGGCAGCTTCATCCTTAGCATCATTTTCCCAATATACTCTACATCCTTCCTCAGCACATGTCCAAACCAACGTAATGTTGCCTCTCTGGCTTTGTCTCCAAACCTTCCAACCTGGGCTGACCCCTCTAATATATTTATTCCTAATCCTGTCTATCCTCGTCACACCCAGTGCAAATCTTGACATCTTCAGCTCTGCCACATCAAGCTCTGACTCCTGCCTTTTTGTCAATGCCACTGTCTCCAGCCCATATAACATAGCTGGTCTCACTACCCTCCTGTAGACCTTCCCTTTCACTCTTACTGGTACTTGTCTGTCACAAATCACTCCTGACACTCTTCTCCACCCACTGCAACCTGCCTGTACTCTCTTCTTCACCTCTCTTCCACACTCACCATTACTCTGAACTGTTGATCCCAAGTATTTAAACTCATCCAATTTCACCACCTCTACTCTCTGCATCCTCACCATTCCTCTATCCTCCCTCTCCTTCACACACATATATTCTATCTTAGTCCTGCTGACCTTCATTCCTCTTCTCTCTAGAGCATATCTCCACCTCCCCAGGGTCTCTTCCACCTGCTCCCTACGCTCACTACAGATCACAATGTCATCTGCAAACATCATAGTCCACGGGGACTCCTGTCTGATCTCATCTGTCAACCTGTCCATCACCATTGCAAATAAGAAAGGGCTCAGAGCTGATCCTTAATGTAGTCCCACCTCCGCCTTATCTGTCACTCCCACCGCAGACCTCACCACTGTCACACTACCCTTGTACATATCCTGTACCACTCTTACATACTTCTTTGACACTCCCGACTTCCTCATACAATACCACAACTCCTCTCTAGGCACCTTGTCAGACACTGGGGATGCACAAGCCAGTGCATTTCTTTGTTCTGGTCCCAAGCCCGGATAAATGGGGAGGGTTGCATCAGGAAGGGCATCCAGCATACAGATTTTGCCTAATCATCCATGCAGACAACAGTACAGTATTTTTGTCTACTGCTATATATTTGGAATATTCTTTGCTTATATATTTCTTTTTGGTATTGCATGATAAGATTTTTGTTTTGTTTTCATTAAAGTGTAAGTTTGAGACTTTTTGAAAATCTTTTATATCATTGAATAATGCCTGTAATGATTTATTTGTGTCTGAGAGGGTTAGAAGTATGTCATCAGCAAAAAGCTGTAATTTAAGGTTTAATGTTTTATTAATACGTATTCCTTTAATGTTATTATTTGAACTAATTTGATTTGCAAAGGGTTCTATTATTAATGCAAATAGCAGTGGTGATAAAGGGCAACCCTGCTTAGTTCCCTTTTTGATTTGTATAGGTCCTGACCTATATGATCCTAATTTAACGTATGCTATAGATTCTTTATATAATGATTGAATGAGAGTGTTGAAATTTATGGGAACTTGTATGTATTTAAAACTAATGTAAGAAAATTCCAGTTAACTGAATCAAAAGCTTTGTTAATATCTAGGGAAATTATGTTCAAATCAAGATTTATATGTTTAGTATAATTAATAAGTGATAAGATTCTTTTAAGGTTGTCATAGCTATTTCTTCCCTTAATAAAACCTGTCTGGTCTTCGTGAATTAAGATGGGAAGAAAGTGTTTGATTCTGTCAGCATATATTGCCATGAACATTTTGTAATCTATATTTAATAATGATATTGGTCTATATGATGAACATTGTTTCTCATCTTTGCCTGATTTAATTATCGGGGATATCAATGAATATTTCCAAGAGGGTGGGATATTTAAATCTTGTTTAACTAGGTTATATACTTTTAAAAGTAAGGCTAAAGCCTGATTAGGTATTAACTGGTACATTTCAGGTAATATATTATCTGGGCCGGGTGCTTTATTTACTTTAAGTTTTTTAATTTGTGATTTCAATTCTGTCATTGTAATTGATTTATTTATAGTGTCTGTTTGTTCTTGTGTTAACCTAGTGAGAATTTTATTTTCAAGGTAATTTCTTATATCTTTGGTAGGTATTTTTTTTTGAGATTTTAAAGAATTATCCAAAATATATTGTTGTCTAAATGCTTCCAGAATACCATTTAAGTCTGTTACTTTTTTCTTAGTATATATATATATATATATATATATATATATATATATATATATATATATTTCTTTAATTTGTTTGGATTTGATTATTTTTTTGTCCTATTTGCTAATTGTTTTTGATGTTTTGGATTTGTGGAATAAGAATTTAGTTTTATCTTTTCTAAATTAATTATAATCTTATGATGTAATAATTCTGTATATTTATTGTTAATTTGTAATAGTTCTTGAGCTGAATCTGTGTTTCCTTTTTGAACTTCCATCTTCAATTTATCAGTTTTCTCTTGTAATTCTATAATTTCTTTATTCCAGGGTTTCCTTTTATTAATATACCAAGATAATACTTTTCCATAAATATATGGTTTTAATAAGTCCAAAATATATATTTCTGAGATATCATCTGTTGTATTTAGTTCAAGAAAAGCTTTAATGTCTTTTTCATAGAACTCTTTAAATTCTGTTAATTTTGTGATGTAAGAGGGTATTCTTGTGATGGGATTTGTAGCTATGTGATTAACTTCTATGTCAAAAACTAGTGCACTATGATCAGATGGTGGACAGCTTATTATTTTAACTTTATCTGTTTTTGCTGTTAAATCATTTATATATATATATATATATATATATATATATATATATATATATATATATATATATATCCTGTCTATTCTAGAGCTGGTTTTATACCTATGAGAGTAAAATGAATAAATTAATAAGTCTGGATCAGCAAAATCATTTATGTCTTTTAAGTACATGGTGTCTGTGAAGTTTAAAAGTGCCTTTGATATAGGTCACTTTCTTCTTGTGGTCTTTGAGTCAGTGTCTTTATCATTGTTATACAATTAAAATCTCCTGCTACTATCAGGCGACCTTTAGTTAAATTAATTATTTCTTCAAAATGATGTTTAACTGTTCCTAGTCCAAGTCCTGGTATCCAGTATAAATTTATTAAAGTATATACTTTTCTATTTAATTTCATAGACACTAGACAAAACATGCCTGATGTATCGTAATAGGTGTTGATTATTTTGGGGAGCTATGATTTCATTACGAATTAATATGGCTACCCCCCTCTTTTCTTTTGTTTATATTGAGAGTTTGTTAGTACAGTGTAATTATTAATATTTATACTTTTTATATCTATATCTAACAATTGAGTCTCTTGTAGGAATACTATTTATGGTTTATGTAAATGTATATATTTGAATAAGCTCCTCCTCTTATTACTATTGTTCAGACCATTAATATTTATGGATAAACATTTTATATTTTACTTTATGTCTGTTTTATATGATAGTATATGGAAATAACTTTGTCTCATGGTTTTGTTTTATAAAAATACTTTGATTTCGTATTGTTCAGATATGTAATGAGTATTTTACCTGTAGACACCGAACCATTATAAAAAAAATAAATGAACTACTAAATTTATTATTTCAGCTTGTATAATACATTCCCTATCACTATGAGGTAATGTACCTCTTTGCCTGGGTAGTAATACTATCCAAGCAAACCTTCTAACCTCGTGAAAAGTATTTAGATTAAGCTCACTTTGACCTCAAAATCAATAACATATTATTTACATAAGTTAAAAGAATATAATCAGCTAGCAGATACATGTATAATAATGTGTATAGAAATATTGTTATATACAACTCTAATTCTTTATAACATATTTAGCATATTAATAATGTTTTAAATTGAAATATGTTTGTTTTCCATTCAGGATTCAAAAGGGAAAATTTCAAAATTAGCATTCATTGTTACTTCATAGTCAATTTGTAGTTTACATGGCATTCAATATAATACAGTTATTTTTAAATCATAATAAATATGTTCCAATACTTTTATATGAAGCTTGAAGTAAATAGTTAAATCAGGTTTCAAGTTAGTTTATATATTCCTCCTCCTCCCTCAAATTATTTAGATACATTAAAATATCTCTGTTTTGTCTTATAATTGTGACAGAGCAAAATAACATTAGTAATAAAATTCTCAATAAATATTTCCTTCTGTATTAAAACATTGAGTATATTTAAGGAACATCTTTATAATCCCCCTTCCCAATATATTCTTTCAGATAGAATATGTCATACTTCAATCATTATTATTAGAAAATTTTCATAAATGAGTTAAAAAGTACTTTAAACTATATATTTAAAAATTAGGTAGTTATAGTATGTAGTCTCTATATAAAGTACTTCATTCATTTTCTTCTTCAAGCAAATATTTCAGAGAAGAAATATTATAATATAATATTTTTTTCCTCTAATATATTTAAACAGCTATTGTGTTTACATCAATTACATTTTAGTTTGTTTACATTTTTCCTCCTTTCACAAAACAGTAAACTAATCAATTTTTGTATCATAAATGCGTTTCTGCTGTTTACTGATGTAATATATATTTAGGATTCATTTAAAATTTTAGTTTTCTAATCAGTTGTTAATGAGTCTCAAAATGCATCTGCATAGCAATAGAAAAAACAACATGAAAGAACAAATTAAACATTACATCAATTAAGCTATGTCAAAGTAATACCTTTATCTGGGTTCCTATTGGATTTAATATATGGATATCCCAAATAAAGTATGTAATTATATACTTGCTAAGTCAAATAACAGGAATTTTGGCCTTTCAGTAGCGTGGGTCAAATGACCAATAGCTGTCAACAACAATGAAGGGGCTAAGTCCTTATGACTGGTATTGTTAACATTGCTATTAATCCAAATAATTAATATTAGAATCTAAATACTTTGACATAGCTAAAAAATATTCATATTAAACATCTTACCCATGAGAACCATTAGTAATTAGATAGTGTAGTATATGGCTTTGTGTTTTTATGTGTTTTTTTTCTTCCTTTCCCCTTTTTTTCCCCTTTTCAAATAAGTATAGTAGATTCATGGAGTTTTAAAGACATATATTAAATCTAGAGATAGGCGAATAATGTATATTAGCATATATAAGAATAAACAGTGATGTTACTGAAGTAGTATCAGTTCATTATGCAATTATTGTACATAGAGGTGGAGATATGAATCTGTGTTCTGAACATAATATAAAAAATGATGATAGAAATCTCCTTTTTAGTGATATAACTACAAATGTCTTATACAAAAAAAAAAAAAAAAAACTCTCCATTTTGGCAGTTTCATATCAAGAGCCTGTGTGGTCAATGAAATAGCAAAGCTTGAACAAGCCATTCCCTCTTTTCATGGAATTAGAGACATCTATATTACTAAAGGGCAGATTTGCTGACTACTCATGTAGATCCTGAGACTGATATACAAAAGAAAATGTAGCCTGACATACAAACATAAACCATGTCAGTACTGATTTATTACAGTTCTAATACAATTGAAACAGAAGCTTTCTGTATAAATATTCACCAATAACATATAATTATTTACAAAACTCTATCCAGCCATTTTGGCAGTATCTCTTTTTGTTGCTAGCCTGTTATTGCAAAAATTGGGAGTGAACCCAAAGCTTAATGAGGGATAAATACCAAAAATCTGGTACATATTTTAAATATTGCTATGAATATTGTATAGTACACATTTGTATTATATATTCCCTGATTTTTGTTAAATGGAGACAGTGTTGGCAATTATCAGAGATGATTTATTGTGACCCCATCACCCTTAAACCAGTCGCAACAGTTGCTTGTGTCACATGACTCTAAAGTAAGCACAGACATAATACATCAGCACTGCTTAATATATAGCCCCATGTGTTTCAATTACTGATTTACTAATAATAAAATGCTCCCTGTTTAAGAGAAAGAATAAAGCTATTTAACAGGCACAGTTAAACCTGTCGATCAGCAGACTTAAACATATTACTAAAACAAGTATTACCTCGGCTCTGCAAGCCTCTTTATGAAAGTTAACATCACCAAAAAGTAAAGTTTTTGCAGCATCAAGAGTAGATTACAAATATATAGATGTAGGGTGATTTATATTTTCTTTAAGTAAAATACTATTGGATGACATATACAATTTTAATTTTAATAATCCTAAAAAAAACTACAAAAATGCACGCTGTTTATAAACAGCTACTATACTATAAGTAAGTTCAGAACCACAGGGTCTGATAAGCAACGTTTTTCAGGCTCCAACACAATACAGCAGAATGCTACGATCGCACACTCAAGAAAAACTATCTCTCGCTTTGTTTCTTAACTGGCATTCAAACTCTCACTGCGTACCTTTTAACCAATTACAAAATAGTGCAAGGGAGAAGCCCAGAGTAGCTCACGCATGTTTAGCATTTTTTGTCCAAAATACTTAAGAGGTACAGTTGCAAAACAAAATTGGAGGGCACATCGTTGCCAAAGCAACACAAATCTCAGCAGTCTTCAATAACTAACAACCTACGCAAAGCCTCTATGAATGGGAGCAGAGACAACAAGGAAAGTATCTAAGGTGAACAACAAAATGGCCATAACTAAAATCATGCATTTAACAAATGCACCAGAGCCCACGTCAGATGCCAGGGACTGAATTCCAGAGCCACAAAGCTCAAATAAAAAAACAGACTCGGTGCGAAAAGCATCAAACCGACAACACCAAATGGAGGGTCAGGTTCCCCTCCCTCTAATGAGCTGCCCCTCAGAGCCTAATGCATCCATTAGCCAGAAGCCACATGCACTCACATACCAGTGGATGTAGTTGCCAAAAGACTGCAACAGAAAATGTACGGCTCATGAATTTTAGATCAAAAATATAAGGCTAAACTGGAGGCAACATGTACATTCAGAGACCGTCACATCCACGGACCCATGGGTCCAACAGTCTCAGCTTTCTAATAAAAAGCAGTCAGAATGGAATAGTGAGTCCAAGATAGAATATAAGGAGAATGCATTTGCAGTCTTGTGCAAAGCTAGTCCCATCAACAAACACTGGCTCATCTGCAAGGCAAAGTGGATGAGGCGAGATACCACCAACAGGTAGACAAAAAACAAAGCTACAGTTCTTAAGCTAACAAAATGAAAGGTCTTGAAACTGATGGAGGGCACTCCACTAGATGGTCAGACAAACAAATCTTTGTTTTCCTTTTTTTCAAATTGAAGACAGAATGCCCCCCCCCCCATAGCCAACAAAAGGACCAATTAAATTTATTTGTGCAGAGTGTAATACATCACTAGAGATATAATAATAAGAGCTTATGAAAACAGAGCTGCCGCCTTAAGAAGCTAGCTTATTTCTGAATTATTCATCTCTGCTTCATCTTGCTACAACTTACCCCACACAAGGCACTAATGTGCTGAAGTTGCTTTTTATACTGACATTTAGAAATGTCACTACAGAAAGGAGAATGTAGGAAGTGCACTTCAAGATTGCATCCTCTAACACCTTGCACCCAGGGCACCTGCCCCTTTGCCCACCCTTGCTATGCTTCTGCTCAGAATTACATGCACTGTTTGTAAACCTATCTTCCTCTTCACAAAGATGTTGGCATACCTAGAAGTAACTTCATAATTTAATCTTAACCAATTTCACCAAACTATAAATGTACCAGTACTCCAACACTGGAGAATTTAAGTGATACTACTTGGCTGTACACAGTCAACTCTATTTATTATTAAACTGCACAAAGCAAATTAGGCAAGATCAACAGTTATTTGTGTCATTCTTTTTCTAACAAACTGGGAAAGAATGTTATAAAGGTCTCATTGTCCTGGGGATGCTCAGCTGTATCCTCTACTGTTATACTTCTACCATAAATCTTTACTGTTTAAACCAACAACTTATTTCACAAAAACAATAGCTATTTTATTTGGTAACATCAAGAACCTGGCAATATATAATATTTGAACAGCAGCTACATGGACCTCATTGTTGATATTTGTAAAGAATTATAAACTGGATCCAGCATCCACATCAAAAACCTCATTTGGAGATGCCATTTTGTGTGGGATTTTGTTAAGATACCATCTAATTGTCTGTTGTGAACTTGGTCCAATTAGTACAGTGTACAGCCTGGATCAACTCAGGTATGGAGGCACTTATCATAATGTCATATCTGGTTGACCTTGCCCATACACTTTAATATACCTACACAGCTTCTCCCTACTAAGCTGTCACTTTTACATTGACCTGGAGGAGAATCTGTTAGTTATCAGTTTAATCATGTATGGAAGACATTATCCTTTCTGTCTGTATATAGTTATATACATGGAAGTTGTTATGTTGTTGTTGTTGTTCTTTCGGTTTTCCTGGTTAGGGGATGCCACAGCGGAACTCCAGTCCACTAATGATTGGCAGTAGATTTTTTCAGTGCTGAGGTGCCAGCTCGATGCCCAACCTTCAACTAAGGCACGTCCATTCTACGCATGTCTTTCGAACGCCACTCGACCACAGGGAGGACATGCAGACTGCACACAGAAGGTGCTCCAGCCAAGAATTGAACAGGAGAACCTCTTGCTGTGAGGTGACAATGCTGCAAATAAACGTTATTACTTTTTAGTGATCCAGGATTTAAGCCTAGAACTCTTAGGTCCTAACTTCAGCTGAGTTAGAGGCCAGACTTGATTTGGAGAGTGTCAGCAAACCAGTGAATCATGGGAATGAGGGGAGGAGTTCAGGTTTGCAGAAAATTCCAAAATATGCTGAGAAAAGACACATGTGGCAACCAATTCAATTATTACAGCATTTGAACAAAGATCGACCCGAAACATCATTTTTGTATGGACATAACTTTCATTTAGTGCTCAATCACCAATTCATTTTACAAGACTTTTTCTAATGTGTTCACTAAAATTGGTGAGAGAATCTTCCTCACAGGGATTTTATTAGACAATTTCTCTACTTCAAAGGGTATATGCCTAAACTGAGTTTGGAGGCTTCTACCTTTGTTCTGCTAGAAACAGTAGCAAAAGCTAGAACTTAATGTTTTAAAAGCTGAAATGTTTCAGCACTACACATTAAAGAAAATTCTCACTTAATGGCATTCTGTACTAAATCATAGTACATTTTATATCATTATGGTAGAAATACTGTCCAGAATTCTAGGGCTATGCTATGGTAGTTACATTATATAACACTATATCTTATAGAGCATAATATAAATGCAATGACATTGTCAAACTTTCTAAAAATACATGTAAGTCATAGTTCTGAAGAGATTCACCAGAACCCAAGTAATCACTTACTTCCAGACAGAACTCAGGAAACATTTGTACTTTTACTAAAAGCTATAATTACCGAAGGTAACAACAGTAGGATACACAGAGTTAATACAATTCACAATTTTACAGCTTAAAGAAATGTTCACCGTCTGAATTCCAGTGGCAGAAAAAGTTTTCACACTATCAGGTTTACATGCCACATATCAGAGGAAATGTTACGTTGCAGCCTTAATAGGAAGCAGAACCAGTGTTAAACAACAAAACATGTGCCAGTCAATTTATATTAGTGTCACAATCACAGTACAATTACTAAATCAGTGTAACCTTAAAAGAATACATGATGTATTTGCACACTTATAGTCTGTTAGATGAACATTTGGCACGTTACAATTTTCAGTTAAAAATGTTGCATGTCATATCTTTTTCCAGAAATGATTAAAAATATGATGTGTAACTTAAGAAGTTACTGATGTTATTCAACCTGCTAGCATAAAGTTATACAAATATGAATACTGTTAAAGTTTGTTTGTTGATATTTCTTTTGCTTTGGAAATTAACTTTCAGCAATAAAACTGAAGAGTGCAATTCTTTTTTGAAATCCTTTAGGTTTTGTGTAATTGTTTTCAAGCTTTTTGATTTGTATTACATCTGATGCTTTGCTCCTGTTTAGTCCTTTTTAATTTATTGTATTACAACAGAAAAAAGTTTACTAATAAAACAAATGTCTCAAATCACATGCCATGCATCTACTGATGTAATGACGTAACAGAGATTCACTGTCTTCAGTGATTCTCAACTGATTTTTTTTTAAATTTTAGTATCGATCAAGAAATACTTAATAAACGTCCAATGACGTTATATTTACTTATGTAATTTTATTATGCACTTACATTTGGTGAATTCCTTCACACAAACCCACAGAGGAAAAAATATTCAAAACTACATTTCTTTCTGTATAGAAGCTAGTCAACCCAAGCAACATGTCTTTTGGTGATAGCAGCTAACTAGAGTATCCAGAGTTAATCCAGACACAACAGGAAGAACAAACTCCAGCATATAGTATCTGGGAGGCATACATTTCATGTGTACCTCATTATGAGCAATGCTTCTTATTCTTAGTCTTAAAAAGCCCATGTTCCATGCAGTTCCCCATTGAAAGGGTCTGTCACTTATTCGGTGTTAATTGTTTTAACTGATATCCATGGTAAATAATATTGAATCATGTTAATTTATCAAAAACACTTTTTATAAGTATGAAGTAGTTCATTTTAATCATTCTGTGAGCTTCTTATTTAAAGCTGTTGGCAAATTGTTTCTAAGTGTTCCACATTTTACTCATTTAATGAGCTATGCCAGGAGATCAGTAAGAAAACTAAAACTCTGGAGGTAGGGGGTTGACATCCACTTGGGATGTTTAGCAACCTAAAACTCTGCAAGCATCAAAATGGACCTCTGAACTGAGCACTATAAAAAAGTTACACGTTAATGAATGTCTGTCAATTATTTAATTAATGCTTGTAAACATTAATTTGTTTAATCTCTCATTAGAAAATAGGGGCACCCAGGGAGAGGTAGGCTTCATTCTAGGTATTGGTCAGTGCTTCAGCTGGTTCAGGTGTTGTATGAAACTGTGAATCCAGTTCAGACTAGGACAACTATGGTCAGAGGAAGTAGTGAATTAATGAGATATTCAGAAACCAGGGCTTCACACACATTAGCACGTAGCTTCAAACCAGACTAAGCAACTTGGAAGAGACATAGGTCAAGACATGGAGCTTATTACTTCCACTATTTGTTATATACATATTCTTTTTTAGCAGTTAGTATGTTGTTCTGAGTAGAATTGTTGAAATGTTGCTAGCAAGAGCTGCCTTATTAGCTACAGTATTCTTATCCTACTTTTCAGCAAACTTTACTAAGAAAGCAATTCTACCGAAATTATATGTTGATACAAAAATAGATCAGATTCTGCAACTCATAAGAATCTAACCAAGACCACCATTATATGTGTGCACATTGTATCTAACAATAAAAAGGATGAGTGACACGAATGAACAAGCAGAAGCTCTGAGTTTACAGACTTTGCTGACATAATCATGCAAAGTTTGAGCTTTCTGCCTCTTGTCTGCTCCCTACTTTTAACATTTTCAGACATATATCTTAATTCCAAAGAGTTGTACAGACAAAATTCCTTCATTAATGTACAAGATATCAGGACACTTCTGTCATCAAGATATAACTCACATTCTGCATCTATACTGATGTAATCCTATTTAGGGCAACTTGTTCTTTTTTTTGGGGGGTGCAGAAATATAAAAGGTGTGGCTGAAATCTTACTCTCATTTTCTGAACAAATAAGTGCCATTTCTTGCGTCAGCCTTACCTCTTATGTCATAACAGTACATTCTAAAGGCTCTCTGAATATGTGACAATGAAATATTTTAAATGAACCAGTAAAAGACATTAGCAATGTTATGCTGGCATTCTAAAATTAAAAAAAAAAAATCCCCTCCTCAATTGTATATATGATATATTTCCTTTTAACACTCACCTTTCAAGGGAGTTAGTGACCTCATTAAGAGATGCAAAAAGGCCATGTCTTCCTGGTGAGGAGGGCCACATTTTAAGTGGGATACAACAGGATGCAGACAAGTCAGTTGTGAGTAAGGTTGGGTCATATGTGATGGAAGTGGATGGACATTAAAATAATATAAAAGATCTTCTATAAAATGCTAAATACTTCTTATGTAGACATTATTGTTTATTTTCTCTGTTATTTACAGTATAAACCGTGTGGCTTAAAATACTCAGAAGTTTGGCAGACCCGATAAAAAGTCAGTCTCTCTATTAAACATTTAGGAATACTCATTACTACCAGAATAATTGTGTTATATATCAAGACAAAAAACAATCACTAGGAACTTAAAAAGTAGTAAATTGTACATCTTCAGGCATCATTTCAAATAACCTTCTGTTTAAATTGCATTAAATGTACATCATAGACCAATGACTGCATTAAAACGCTTACACTCATCCATGTATGCTGTCAGCATTTTGGACATGTTTAATCCCATTTTGAAAACTATTTCTTATGTTGTGAACTGTGCCTGTAGCTTTCCATTGAGTAGAAAAAATATAGAGAATTTGGCAGAAGACTGTTGTTTTCTGTTTTTAAATTTGAAATTAAAGCATTAACAGTTTTCTGTTCTGTTCTTTTCTCTGCATGCCTGAGTTACGTCTAGATCACCCTTTTGCCCAGCTTGGCCATTCTCATTCTTAAAGCTGTGGATGAAAAGAAAATAAGCCAATTAAGTCAGTAATACTCAGATTTCCTTTTTAATGTGTGTAAAAGTGATCACATATAGAATAGAGTGAAAATGAAAATCATAACATATCTTTTATGCACTGCAAGATGTAGTGTTAGGTTTTTAGCGGTTAGATTTGGGCATGCCATGCATTTGCAAACATGCTGTTAGTAAACAAAAATTTGAATGCTATTAGTGCTTTTCAAAGGAAAAATGGCAGAATCTATAGTGTCATCTGTTTACTTTATTGTGAAACCTTATATAAATATCTTCCCTTTTGAGAAAATCTGATTTAGATCACTCTTTTAACATTGTCTATGTTTCTTAATGTGTATTAATACTATTTTTGTTTTGGAAGTTACACGTACTTACGTGTACAGGCAAATCTATTCCTATTTTCATATTATGTAAATTAGATTGTCATTTTCTGAATTACTGCTGATTACACAGACTGCTTTTCTGTTATACTAATATTGACTTCATGTATACTACTTTTTATTTATGCGCATCCTGTAACATGGAATTTTGTTTTTCAAAGCACATACCTGCAATGTTAAATATAACTAACAAAATGTGATAGTCTTTTGTACGTACAACCATAACTTAAATATGGTTCTGCCAAATACCAACACATATTCTGTTCCAAAAAGAATGGCGAAGAACAGAGGTGAGATGTTGTTGTGTTACTAATAAAAGTGCAGCGTCAAGGATGCAAATGTGTGTTTGAACACTTAGGGGAAAAGAGAGGAACAACATATTTTTTTGTTCACAAAACTGAGATTATGGCCAGTGTGAAATATATACTGAATTCAAACAAAATATTTAGAAATGAGTGAAGAATATGACCATTGGAAAAGAAAACATTGTAATAAAGATCATGGTAGACTGTCCTCCAGTGGATAGGTTTATCACTTTCTGACAGTGATCCACAACTGTTGTAGGCCAAGCACAATGACGTCATACAGTACTTATTTCAAATGATGAAATGTAACATTTGTACTGCTGAATTCTGTGGAAGAAATGAGGCTCATCATATTGTTTTCTGTTGCAGTAAGGATAACACTCAGGACTTCTGTTGCAGAAGGCTTGATGCCTAGCCTGACTTCTAGAGCATTCCACGCTTCCTATACCTAGTCGGGCAGATGACCCACCAAATAGATATCAGCATGTTTGTGAAATGAGTGACATCTGTCTATATCATCCTTAGTTATTTCTTGTCACAGTATGAGAGTTTATGTATTAATGTGAGTGCTAAACAGATTCAGTCCATTGGTTCAGCCTGGCTTCCAGAGTACCCTGCCTGCAAAAAAAAAATCTTACTGCATATTATTTTTGGCTTGTTTGTAGCTGAGTAGTTTTTTTTCATCAATGCTGTCTGGGACAACTTCCAAAGATAATTACATTACACGTAGGAAGGAAATCCTTCAGTTTTATAATTAGTGCTTGCTCTGTTTAAGGATGGAGGATGGTTTTGCTTCCTGCCAGGGTGCTTATCATCTTCAATTGTGCTGGTTTCTTTGACAAGGCTTCACATGAGAAAATGGGAAAAGATAAGCCTTGTTAAGCACCTTTCTGATATCAGAAAGGTGCTTAACAAGCTTTCGTTAAGCACCCTATGCAATGTTGGGATTGGGCCTTGTAATTAGGGTTTAGCAGCATACAATACTAGCCAGCAAAGAACAGGAGTAGAAAGTAAAAGCTGTTTGGCCCAAGCACTAATCCACTGAGTTCACCATTAGTGACAGGTCCTTTGCAAGAGGTAAAGCCTGGGTTCTGTTTGTGAGCAAAATTGCTGCTTAGTGAGATACATTGGGAATAGCATTTAGCTGGGAGAGTTTCTTAGCAATACATCAGTGTAAAATGGTGTGGAATGCCTCTGTGAGGTCTAGATGTGCAGTGTGGACCAATTTTCTCTCATCCATTGCTTCATAAATCTTTTTGAAGAAATTGACCAAGAAGGCAGGATCTGCCACTGCCAAAACTGAAATGGTTTGGGTCAAGAGTTTGTAGGTTACCTATGTCCTTATTCATTGTTTTCATAATTATCTTCTCCATAGCCTTACAGATGTGACTGGTCAGAATTATGAGTCTATGATGGAGCCATTGATGTCCCACCTTTGTGCATAGGTTTTACTGCTGCTGCTGTCTTTCATTCATCTGGCACAAAGCCTGTTTGGAAGATAATATTTAAAAGCCTCTGTATGGGTTTGACAGGTCCTGATTCAGCTTGGCCAGCGAGCAGCATGGTATGTTATCTGGTTGCATAGAAGGAGTCTTCTTGGCCCTGCAAAGTGCTTTGAGAATTTGTTATTGGTATTTGAGAAGGAGTATAGCTGTGGATAATTGATCTGGGAATATAAGAGGGCAGAGAAGGGTGACGTTGAGCTAAAGTTATCCTCTAGTAGATTTGTTATGTCCTCAGAGTCTTAGTATGTGATATTATTTACTATTAGGTTTGTGCAGTGTTGGGTATTGCTTCTGAGCTTTCTAGAATAGCTGAAAAAAATCTTTATTGTTGTTTTTTGCTTAGGTGGCTATTTTTACCTCATATCTAGTTTGGTTAATTTATTCAAGGAAAATAATTCCATGTCAAATTTAACAATAGCGTTTCAGACAAATTGTGATTTACATTTATTATTGCACACAATTAGTTTTATTTTATTGCATAACCTGTTTGATGGTGTTACTGCATATGCAGAATCCTTTACCATCAAACTCTATGTACATATGAATAGCTGCATAGATGCATCTGTCGCCCTCCAAATTAAATACAATGTCGAGTTCAAAAATAAACCCCTGTGATGGAATGCAAATATAGAGTCTAGGGGAATGTGGAATTTAGCCAGGTCATCACTAAGTGTTTGTAGTGCGTACAATTTTTTTTTCTTTAACTGGTAATACATGTAGCAGATAAAGCTTCATGCTTGACAAAGAATCATAATCACATTTTTTGTATTATAAATATGGATACCAAGATTCACCTCTAGAGCGATTTCTTAGAATCCATGTCTCAAACACATAATAAGTTTTAGTCGGATACCTGGTCATAATTTTCTGTATTGTGTTTCACAGATGTTCCTTCAACCCATTTCAAGAAATCTTGATTATTGTATTTAATGCTTACTAAAATTCTGTACCTGTCTCAGTGACTTCTATTTACTTTAAGAAGAAGCCAAAAAAATAATGATGCATTATAGGAAACAAGGCAATTAAAGTAGATAAAGCAAGTTTTAGACATAATATTTCCTGAGCTGTGCCATCACAGTCATCCCAAAGCCAAATCAGTAAGTAAAACAAATCAGTTTCACATTGTGTTGTTGACAAGGAAGGAGATCATCGAGGTTTACATCAAGACTAGAATGTTTTGTAAATGAAATTTTCTGAAGGAGTAAGTCATGTAGCAGCTATTTTATTTTTTAATTGTTAACCAGGTAATGCTAGCTAGTAAGAACAAGTGCCACTTTTCACGAATGACCCATAAACACTGTCTAAGTCACTTGTTCAGTCACACAGAAGAGAAAGAGAGACTGGAATAATCAAACCATTGACTATAGGATGGATGTTTGTTAGCAATTCATTGCCTTAAACAGTTTGGTTACTTTTTGACTTTATAAATCAATTATTAGTTTTATAAAAAAGCACCTCATGCCAAAGTTACATGGATTACTTTCACATAATTTGTAAAACAGAATTATCTCTTAACAATCTAGAAATCCCTCTTTAGAACATGTAGTACAGGAGTTACATTATAATGTGCATTTTCTTGGGATTATTTACTTTCAAAAAGATTTGCTAACACTCTATCTATCTTACTGACTTGTGACCTGTAAATCAACAACTTAGAATTATTTTGTGAAACACTGATTAATTAAATCAAGGCAATGTAACACTTTACTGACATTTACAACAAAAGAAAAAAAACATTTTTTTTCAGTACTAATAATAACTGAACATTAACATAAACCATTGACAGATGATATTCAATTAAATTCTTCCTTTCTTTGTTTGTTTCCAGATAATAGCATCTTGTATTGCATTTTAAATAAATAGTGTACATAAGTGACTAAAATATGACTTGTAGAGTGTAGAAAGCAGAAATTAATTAAATTGCTTCCTTATGGCAAACTAATCTCTAGAATGTCCTGCTGATATAAGTAACCTGTTCTTAAAGTTCAGCATTGACTTTTGTTTTGTGTAGATATTTCTATTGTACGTATAACATTTCATTATGTCTGTAACTCTACTCCTTCTCCATTTTTTCATATTGTTATTAAAATGTAATCAAATAGAGATTATGCGTGGAACTGGTGTTGCTGCCACCGAGGTTATTAGCAGATTAACTTTCTTTAAAATGTGAGGCTTACTGCTTATTCTGTTCTCATGGCAGACCTTCTATGCCAAATAGTGACATTAAAAAAGAAATGGAATGTGCTATATTTTATAAACTGCAGCACAGTAAACAAGTTGCCATGTCAAAAATTACATTATGCACTGCAATTGCTGCAAGTGTATGCAGAAAGGGAATTTATTTTCTCTTAATTGTTAATGGCATAATTCAGATTGAAAGAAATTACTCTTAAACTGCACTTTATCATAGAGGTTATCATTTCATCTCATTGCACTGCACATATTTATCAACTTTTTAGTACTATGTTTTAATAGTTTATATCTTTTACAGAGAAATCCACTGGAAGCACCACGCAGAGATGCCAATAACTGTAGTAAAACTTCTTTATTGCAGACAGGAACAGACACTAACCTGTAGCGGATCCTGCTTTGATTTGTTGTCAGTGATCTCTATGTGTTTATAACAAGTAGGACAGCTTGTTTGTTTTTGTGAACAGTTATTTTATGGATAGTGTGCTTGCTAGTGAGTTTAGCGACACTTCTCACAACACTACGTACTGATTTTAGGTACTGTTTGAAGTATTTGTTTTGTCTTTTAGAAGTTTTTTAAAAAGCGTTTACAATTTGTCTGCTCAGATGCTCTCGTGATTAGAAGCTCGTGATGAGCTTAGCTCAGTGATTAGAATATGAGAGTTACTATACACATTTTAACTCATTTTATGATATCATTGTATTAAGTATATATATAATTTTGCAGAACATCTTGCTGAACGATTTTAGTAAGTATTTTGATGACTATGTCGACAGTGAGTAAGGTTGTTATCTGGCGTTGTTGTTAGCGCTGCAGTTTATCACGCTCTTTCATTGCAGCAGCACTGTCTATTTATCGTACAATGAGCATGCTTTATGTAAATTATGCTTAGTTAAAGTATGATATATATGTATTTTAAACACTTCTAATGTTTCTGCTTATTCACTCATTATTTAGGTCACTTGAAAATATTTCTTGTTGATGTTTCTTTAAATCAATATAGGATGAGTGGTATAATCATTCAATTAGTGTTTTAATTAGTTAAGTTTGAGCGCCAAAAATTTTGTATAAATGGTGGATTGTTTTTACATTGTATTACACCTGAAGAAGCGTAGTATACCTGCTTGTGTCTGTTCCTGTCTGCAATAAAGAAGTTTTACTACAGTTATTGGCATCTCTGCGTGGTGCTTCCAGTGGATTTGTTTGGTTCTGTTCCTGTTTGTTTTCCATCTGGAGGCTTTGTTCCTTTGCTACAGTTTTTGAACTTTTATCCTTTGGTCTTTGTGCTGTTGGCAAGTGAAACACATGGAGTCTAGCAATATTGAGTTGGACTTCCGTCCAGAGACGAGGATGATTGGTACCTCTACTTGGGATTCGCTCAAGCATTGTAAAGAAAATCCTTTATTGGCTCTGGAGTTGAATAACCGTTCTACTTTGACACCTACTACACCGAACGGTGAGAATGTTTCTGAATTTAATAGACAGTTTAAAGTACTCCAAGATGATTTATATCAGCTACAGAGGTTAGCCTGGCAGAGGCTGCACCTAGAGGCATGTATACACTTCAAGATAGTGCCTAGGGGGATGCGTGTGTTTTGTATGCCCTCCTATGGCAATAGCCACCCTATACTGCTTAGGAAATGGCAGGACCTTAACATACAGCTAGGTTTTAGCTATATTAATTTACTACTGGAGTATTTTGCACCATTGGAAGCTGAATTAAGAAATAAGATAGACGTACAGTATGAAACAATGAAAGAATGTTTCACGACTGAATATTTCATCAAGAGGATTGACTCCTTATTTACTCAGGTACAATCTTATAGTGAAAGGCTCAAAGACATTAAACATAAGAAACTCACCAGAGATGCCAATGATTTTGCAAGTGGACAGATTTTTGTATGGCCTAGAATTGAGAACTCACCTATCCAGAATAGACATAATGATGGACCTATTACTGATGCTGGTGCCTCATTGATATCTACAGTCAGCTCTGATATTGAAACCAGTTCTGCACCACCTGCTCACCCTTCAGTCACCAGTTTGACTAATCCAGTAACTATGTTTTCCAATTCTGTGTTTACCACAACTGGAAGGGTCCATGATGATACCAGTACTCCGCCTCCCAATCAGCAAGCAGCTAAAACATTCTTGACAGCAGGTGCTAGACCCAAGGATGTGCCTTCTGTCAATAACCTTTTTTTACCTTTTCCTGTCAAGGAACAGCCAGGATGGCGGGGCCGGTCAAGCAGCAGAGGTCCCAGGAAAAGAAAGGGTTCAGTCGAAAATTTTCCAAGCAACAGGAGACGAAGAAATTGAAATTTATGTTGACCAGTCCTGAGGTTGAGAGAAAGTGTTCTCTTTTACATAATATATCCAGCTGTACTTTGTCTGATTCAGACTCATCAGTTTTAGAGAAGGGATTGAATTTCATTCCCTCACAAGCCAGTCATTTAAGTGACATTTTAACAGATTTAAGACTGTTTTGTCGGAATCTTTCTCTCAAGATTTTCTTCAAAGACAGTAAGGCTCTGGACACTAATACTTTAAAAAGTTTTTTTAGGGTAAAGAGTAGCTTTACACCTATGCTACCACACAATGTTGAGAGCTTTCAGAAAATGTGTGAGAGTGATTTTTATGACTGGTTTAAGCTTAGCAACAGTAAGAAAAGATGTTGTTTTTACAATATCAGTAAAGCTGAACAGAGTTCCATTGCCTCTCTTAAGAATAATGGTAGTATTATTGTCAAACAAGCTGACAAAGGGGGAGCAGTGGTTGTTATGGATACTTCAGAGTACATTGCTACCATGAATAGCATGCTGTTAGATGACAAAGTATATGAGGTTATTTCAAGAGAGTTTGTCAGTAAAATTGTGAAGTTGGTACATGATAATCTTTATGACCTCCTCATGTGTGGACAGATTAGTTGTGAGCTTTACGAATATTTTGTAGTTGAGCATCCAACTTTGCCTATTATTAAAGGCTTACCCAAGATACATAAGGGGGTTATACCCGTACCAATGCGACCTATTGTTGCAGGTGAAAGTTGGATCACCTCCAATATTTCATCCTTTGTTGAAGGGCTGTTACGCCCTTTAGTTGATGACATTCCAGTTGTTTTGAAGGATTCCTATCAGCTTGTAGATTTCCTTAAAGGTTTTGAGCTAGAGAGAAGTGAAACCACCTTGTTGTTAGTCACCATGGACGTCCAGAACCTGTTTACGAGCATTCCTAATGATCTAGGGATGCTGGCCATTAGAGAGATGTTAGTCAGCAACTCAAGCTATAGCAACAGTAGACAGATTTTGATAAACTATCTGTTAGAAATGGTCTTGGAAAACAACATATTTTTGTTCCAAGATCAGTTGTTCCTTCAGAAATGGGGAGTTGCCATGGGCACTCCCTGTGCGAATAGCTATGCTAATCTGGTGGTCCATCACTGGGAGCTGCTACATCTCTTTATGCATCCTGATTATAAGAAGGTCAAGCTATATAGGAGGTTCGTTGATGACGTGCTTTTTGTGTGGGATGGTACTGAGGCTGATTGTTTAAGATTCATTGCTGAGTTAGAACTAACCTCTACTTTTTTGAGGTTCACTGCAGACATTTCTCCTGTCCAAGCACAATTCTTAGATCTCAAGCTGAATTTTAGTGGCAATAGGATTGTCACCTCATTATATAGGAAATCCATTTGGAGGAATTCTTTGCTTCGTTTTGAGAGCATGCATCCCAGGTTCACCTTTAGAGGGATTATATTGAGCCAAATGTATAGAGTTTGCAGGATTTGTACTAATGAAGGTGATCTAGCTGCTGAACTTACCATTCTTAAAGGCCTGTTTGAGGAAAGAGGTTATCCCTCCAAGCTTATTAATGACTGTGAGCATGAGGTTTTTGTAAAATTATTTGGCAAGACAGACAGTGTTGAAGGAAGAAGTGACTTTGTTCCGTCTAATGCTTTTGGTATTCATAGGCATGCTGATAGACTTCCCTATATCACCAGGTACACCAGTGATGTAGTTGCACATAATAAAATCATCAGCAGGAACTGGAATGTACTGGTTACAGATCCATTTACCAAAAGTATTGTAGGTGCCCACCCAACATTCAGTTACAGGACATGTAACAACCTGAAACTTACCTTATGTAAAGAACCAAACCGTTTGCTTAATGGCCCTCACTTTGATCGTACAGGGACTTTTCCCTGTGGTCACTGTCATATGTGTCAGCACATATCCAGTGATCATAGCTTTACACATCCAGATGGTATTTTCTTGTTTATACCCAAATTTTACAGTGATTGTAACAGCACCAATCTAATATATTTGGCCTTATGCGACTCTTGTCAGGCTTTTTATGTAGGTCTCACGAAGAGAAGACTTCGTGATAGGATATATAATCATTGCTATGACATCAAGAAAGGCAATGATAGCAATGCTCTGGCCAAACATATCCTTGAATTCAATACACATAGATTTAAATTTATGGTTCTTGAACTAATGGTTATTAACTGTAGGGAAGGAGACAATATGAATCAACTAGCCCTCAGGGAACTTAAATGGATCTTCACCCTCAAAGCACATCTTCATCCGGGTATCAATCAATATGTTTCAGTTAGACCTGTCCTCAATATGAGGAAGTGAAAGAGGGAAGCTATTGTTTTGCTGCCTGATATTATATTTATAGGTCATACATGTTGTTACATTCGCTGGAGCTGTTTATGCTCCTTTACTTGTCTTTCCTCAGCTGATTAGGCTCGATGAATTATACTTCGTATTCCCTTTGTATAATATATTCTTATCAGGCTATTTCAGGAATATATGCACTTTGTATACTGTTAAGTCAGGTGTTTAACACACCTATACTGCTATGTCTTGCATATGACTCTAGCTGACAGTCTACTGGTGGCCCACGTTAGTTCCGCATTATTTATAACATGATTCAGCTATTGGTTTAATTTGACAAACTATATAGCTTTGTCTATATTAATATTTTTTAATATTTTGACAGTCACAGAGCATGATTTAACCATGTGAGGTTTCCATCACATTGTTTAACTCATGTTTTTTGGATTTTTAGATGCTAATTGTCATTAGTCTCTTATATATTTTTTTGTTTGCTTCGCATTTTTTTGGTTGCTTCGCACTAAGAGTTCCGTTTTTTAATATTTACATGTTCATATAGATTTAACCTTGTCTGTCATGCAGATAGAAAGGTTTATTTTTTGAAGGCGCATTTTACTTTAAAAGGAAAGGTTTAGTAGTGGTTGTGCGTAGGATACTCTATATTGTTGGATCAGCGTTTTGATGTCTGAGTTGTGTTGACATGAACTCTTCTGTTGGAATATAAAACTGGATTTTCTTTGATGATTTTTTTGATTTAACCGACATGATGGGATTCAATGACACTATCTGGAAGGGAAGTTGACTCGTTAGTCCAGGACATTTGGCCGATACTATCTAAGTTAGTATATGTACATTTACGCTAACTCGTAGCGGATCTTGCCTTGACTCGTTGCCAGTGGTTGATTCGCACTAAAAGTTTTGTTCTCTAATATTTACATGTTTACATAGGTTTAACCTTGTCTGTCATGTAGATAGAAAGGTCTGTTTTTTGAAGGCGCATTTCACTTTAAAAGGAAAGGTTCAGTAGTGGTTGTGCGTAGGATACTTTATATTGTTGGACCAGCGTTTGATGACTGGGTTGTGTTGACATGAACTCTCTTGTTGGAATACAAAACTGGATTTTTTTGTTTTAACCAACATGATGGGATTTAATGACACCATCTGGAAGGGAAGTCGATCCGCTAGTTCAGGGCATTTAGCAGCTACCATCTAGGTTAGTATATGTATATTTACGCTAACCTGTAGCGGATCCTGCTTTGATTTGTTGTCAGTGATCTCTATGTGTTTATAACAAGTAGGACAGCTTGTTTGTTTTTGTGAACAGTTATTTTATGGATAGTGTGCTTGCTAGTGAGTTTAGCGACACTTCTCACAACACTACGTACTGATTTTAGGTACTGTTTGAAGTATTTGTTTTGTCTTTTAGAAGTTTTTTAAAAAGCGTTTACAATTTGTCTGCTCAGATGCTCTCGTGATTAGAAGCTCGTGATGAGCTTAGCTCAGTGATTAGAATATGAGAGTTACTATACACATTTTAACTCATTTTATGATATCATTGTATTAAGTATATATATAATTTTGCAGAACATCTTGCTGAACGATTTTAGTAAGTATTTTGATGACTATGTCGACAGTGAGTAAGGTTGTTATCTGGCGTTGTTGTTAGCGCTGCAGTTTATCACGCTCTTTCATTGCAGCAGCACTGTCTATTTATCGTACAATGAGCATGCTTTATGTAAATTATGCTTAGTTAAAGTATGATATATATGTATTTTAAACACTTCTAATGTTTCTGCTTATTCACTCATTATTTAGGTCACTTGAAAATATTTCTTGTTGATGTTTCTTTAAATCAATATAGGATGAGTGGTATAATCATTCAATTAGTGTTTTAATTAGTTAAGTTTGAGCGCCAAAAATTTTGTATAAATGGTGGATTGTTTTTACATTGTATTACACCTGAAGAAGCGTAGTATACCTACGTGAAAGCGCTTGTGTCTGTTCCTGTCTGCAATAAAGAAGTTTTACTACAGTTATTGGCATCTCTGCTTCCAGTGGATTTGTTTGGTTCTGTTCCTGTTTGTTTTCCATCTGGAGGCTTTGTTCCTTTGCTACAGTTTTTGAACTTTTATCTTTTACAGAGACTTAATTCAATTGTTCAATAGTTTGTCTTAAAAAATGAAAAAAGCAGAGAACAGTACGCATTTTAAAACACTCATTGCAACTTTATTTACTGTTGAATATTTCTTCCCTTATTGTCTTTTTAACTCTCCAGAAATTGAACTGTGACAACATGCTAAATAATGTACAAGCACCAAAATGAAGCATTCGCCCAAGTGACTCCTTCAATAATATGTTTAGGTATGCATGGGCACTGAAATTAAATAATTCCCCAAGTGGCCCCTTAAGTAAAATGCCCAAGTATGCAAGAGCACAGAAAGGAAACATT